>NW_024100614.1:722500-887990 GCF_016545835.1 Crotalus tigris | reverse complement strand
CAGAGGAATTTTAAGTCTATGTACTGTAATCACAATGAACTTGTTGATTAAACACAACTTGGACCCAAAGAGTAGAACCCATCATATATATATATATACCATGTTACACTGATTCAAACCTTTGGCAAACTAGAACAATATTGTGGTATTTATTTGAAGATCAACAACTTTTATGATTTTTCTCCAGTCATAATAAATGTGAGCATAATTTAATCAACTTACTCACCTCCAAGCAACATTTCTTGAAGTAAACTGTCAATTTTAACCATACCAAACAGTTTTACAAATTGTATTTGCTCAATCATTTGCCAGGTGATACTCTGGACTGTAGGCAGAAGCAACAGGAGTTCTCCAAAGCGACCTCTAGAGTCATACTGGTGGTCATTGATGTAATCCTCCAAACTCATTTGAGCCTGAAATCTCATGTTCCTGACCTTCATTGGGTTATTCAGCCCCTTTGCATCTTCAAACGGCAGAGAAAAGTTACATAAATATGCAACACATAACTGGATAACTTAGTTTAATCTCAGAATTAGCCTATTGACTCTCCTATAATGAGTCTACTGGCTCTAAGAAGATGAGAGTGAAGAAGTGTTACAAACGGAGCACAGAGATGCTCTTACCATACTATGTTTAATTGGGTGGGAGTTAGCACATCATGTGAACTTGCTAAAGTAGTTAACTAACCTGCACAATTAATCAGATGAGGATATTTTTAGCTTTGAACAACCTCAGGCAGTTTGATTTAAACTGAATCCTTCCAGTGATCCATATCATGTAAGCTGTTTATTAATACATTTAATGGTTCTGAAAAAGAAAAAATAAAGCCTCAAAGAGACTTAGAAAAAAGGGTCTACCATGGACTCTGTTACCTGCTTTTTTGGGGGGGTTAGCTTATTCTTATGAGGAACTGTAAAAAAAAAAAAACAGAAAGAAAGGAGTAGGGGGAAAAGACTTCCCACTCTTGACTTCATGATGGTACCAGCCTTGACAGTTTCATCACAATTTCTTTTTCCTTAATTTATTTCTATTTAAAAAAAAAAAAAGATAGAAAATGGCAGTCTTCCAGCCTCCTTTATGGTAAGTTGGGAGGACTGAAAAAATAACCAATGCATAAAAGACCCAGTTATCCTAGTCTTTGTGCTGGCAACATACAGAATCTGTTGATTAAAAAAGCTAGAGTGTATAAACTCAGCAATGTTTATGTTTGGACTTTTGCCTTAATAGGATAACATGTGAGTATTTAGAGCAAAGAAAAAAAACCTTGCACTTTCCAAATTTATGATTTTCAGTATTATTTCTATCACAGAAAATATTAAGCCATGTTGTGGAAAATTAAGCTCTGACACTTCCTGGAATGAAGCTGCAGACGATAGGAAACAAATAAATGAATACTGAATATGTGTGTTGCCTTGAGTTGTTTATAAAAAATAAAGGTGATATATAAATAAATAAATTAATTAAAAATCAATGCCTAGGATATCAGAAGGATGAACACTGAATCCAAATAATTTATCTTGAACGATCCAGGGCTAGGGGCAATAAATATGTTACTTAGAAAAAATCTGGCAACAGATAAACTCTCAAGGCCAGCCAAGAGAGGGAACTCTAAGGAATCATATGTAGGCATTTAAGGGCAAATTGTATTGCCTGCTCTCCATCAATTTCAAAAGCTGCCTTCTATTTCTGTTAGTCCTTCCTTTAGGAATTGGTGACACACCTAAGGCAGGGTTGTCATAAAACTTTTTCATTTCTCAACAGGCACAAGGATTAAAGTTTCACTGAAAATCGAAAATATCCATTATAAATCTGATGTTGTCCAGATAATTCCCAGCCAACATGCTGATGTTTCAAAATGTTAAAATATGTTTGAGTCTCAATCATACAAAGACCTAGATGACAAAGTCCGGTTACACAAAGACCTATAATAACTCTGCTTATATTTGGAAAGCAACCATTTTTGTTACATTTGGAAAGGAAATTCTGAAGTATACCTGGATCAAAAAATACAATCGCCTTTAGGCATGCATATTCATTATCATCAATCTGAATTTCCTGAAATGGCTTAATGAGCTCATCCAGGATCCGGTTTGCTACTCTGCTAATCTCAGTTTCAGAACTGTTGCGATGGATGACAAAATCATTACCTTAAAAATAAAATCAGGTCAAAATTATTAATGATATCTGTGGCTTAAAACTACAAAGCCAATTACTATTTATTCACTGGTACATTTGAACAATTAAATACTCATCATTGTTTTCCCCCCACCACATGTTATGTGCCACCAATAATCTGCTTAATTATAACCATACAAATATAATATCATTTCACTTCATAATTGTGTACTTATCTAAATATGTCTATTTTTGAAGACAAAGTAGATCTTCTATATATAGAATAGCTGAAAGGCCAAATACTGTGCAAATTCATGTCCTGTCACAGATTTCCCAAATCAAATGCATCTGTTTGACTGCTCTGAAGAACAAAATCCTACATGTTCCACTTCCCTGTGGTCAATTGCTGAAGGTTGTGATTTATAAGTTCAGAGCTGGGAATAAGATGTTACCTACTGATGGTAGAAAGCCTTTCAACTTTTAGTTAAGTATTGGGGACAAAGGAGGGTAGCTCCTCTATGAACCAGCAGGGTCTAGCTGGTCATATGAATATTTTATCCCCAAGGAATATGTCCAAAAGCAGAGAAAAGGAATAAGGCAAAGGTTATGCAAACCATATGTGATGAATTGGGAAATGAGCCAAAATGTTTTCTTCTGCCAATCATGAGGAGAAATAAATCCTCATTTCAAGGGTCATGCTTATGGCAGAAGCAAAAGGATCCAAAAGCAATACTATTTGGGGTGTTTTTCCTCCAAGAAAAAAGTCCCTTCAACAACAATATTACAACAACAATAACAACAACATCAACTATTTCATCTGCAAAATAAAATTTATAAGATATGGTAGCAATAGAAAACTCTGATTCACTTTCAAAAGTAAGGAGAATTCCTATTTTTATGCAAAACAGTCCTGCCTCGGGATTTAATGAAAAACCTGTTTTATTATGTACCCTCAATTCTGGATTAATGCACTCCAAACTGAAGTCCTATGCATACTTTTCACTAAACATAGTTAGGGTTTTATTGATAAAAAAAACCAAAATAAATATAACCTAACCTAAAAGAATGATGTCTTTGTAAGCCATAGACCTTTTTGCTGCTCCAAGTAAAAGATGTTCTCCAGCATGTGCTCTTAACAGGGCAACCTTGGATATAAAAAACAGCAGATAAAACGTCAGTATAAAATATTAAAACAGAACATTAAAGAAAATCCAAACTGAATTAGGATAATCGGAATTATAGCTGTTCCTATTATGTTTAAAGTCTTCTTCTTTCCCAGAAAAAACATTGAAGATGTGAGGCTTCTGTTCAGAAATATATTGAAATTTTATCTTTTCTTTTAAAGAATTCATTTGTTTCCTAAATATTTTTGATACCTAAATATATCATGATATCACCATGCTTAATTGTGGATAACTGATCTAATAATAGCTAAATTCATACAACTTTTTGAAGCCCATAAAATCTTGGATGTGGCCTAATTTCCATTTATCAAATTCTTATCAAAGTGTAAAAGATTCTTTTCCATGCAATGCAACAGTGGATTTTCCAAATCATGCCTTTTTTTTCAGCAATCATATTTTGCCTTGATTTTCTATTGAATGTCTATGTAAACATATTGGCTCCATTCTATATGGTAGGAAATTCTGAAATCTGCTTGACATTCCCCTGTGGCTGAATCCTACCATACTTCCTTCTCAGATTCCATAACCAGTTCTGCATGAATATAAGCTTAAAGATCCTTAGTTTGATTTTAAATCATAGAATGATATTCTCCCCAAACTGAGAAAAAGGACCTAAAATAGATGCTTTAATTATTTCATACCTGGTCATCCAGCCGTAGTTCACAGAAAGCTGGAATATATTTTGCCCACTCTACAAGAACCAAGAGCTGTTGCTTCATAGATTCACAAACATCACTAACACCCGCAATTTTCTTATCACTGATGTCAGTAGTGCCAAGGTTTAAACTTGAAAGAGGAATCTGGGTGACACAAAGACTCAAATTGATTAAAGATTCAAAAGGCTATACCAGTCTTGATAATAGTTAGTTTATAAATGTAGGTATACATTCAGTTAAATAAGTTAAAATCTGTATTATTCAGGGTTCAGAAATTCTATTTTATTTACTTTCTATTTCTGAGTATATTCAAAGCTCATATATTTATTATTTAATATGCTTCCATACCACTCTCCATATATCAGATCTTAAATTACTTGTTCAATATTAAACACAATCTCAAAAATAATAAATTAGAGTAATATAAAACATTTATTAAAATAAGGGGAAAGAATGTAAAAAAATAAAATGATTCACCCTATACTTGTACAGATAAAGGTTCAGTAAAGTTATATCGATTTTTCGATGAATTTATAAAATCCTTCAATCAACCATAAAAAACAGAAATACAAAATAAAACAATGCAATAAAAAAGAATTAACAACTACCATTAATTATAAAAAAAAATTACAGGTAGTCCTCAACTTTCAATTATTTGTTTAACGGTGGTTGAAAATTACGATCACCTGACAAAAAGTGCTTAATGAGGTCAAATATCAAGCCTACATATTAATTCTGTCTCAATAGAGAGTTATCCTTTAGGGTGATTTTTGAACACTATGCGTCTCTAAGAGCATCTGCAGCTACACAGAAGACATTGTGGCAAAATATAGTCCAGATTCCAAAGGGGAAAGGAGTTCGTCCAAAGGAATAAGAGACAGCAAAGTTTAGTTTGGTTGGGAAGAAGGAAGAGGGTAAAATCAGCTCTTCCCTAGAGGTTCTCATTGTGTATCTTTAATGACGCAAGTAATTTACTTTAATTGGGTAACATTTCTGACTACGGGTATAGAACAATAAAGGAAAGTGCTTAGAAGTAAATCTGTGTGTCTTTTTTGGTTAGGCAGGCCTGACAGATACCTATCTTGTTCATATGCAGTACAGTAGAAACAACTGTTCAGAAATAGCTAAAAGATAGTAGAAGAAAAAAAAACCTGGTGAGTTGGGAATCAAAGCTAAAGCAATTTGAAGGAAAACAAACTGTTTTAGAAGAAACACATGATAAATGTCTGTTGGCTGAGACACAAAGAAAAAGAATAAGAAAAAGAAAAAAAGAAACATAAGTAGAAGTATTTTATTTCCTACAGTATATGAAGATGTTTATATATTGTATAATATCCCATCATATCACTTTTATGGTAATATAGTTTTCACCAATAGAGCAAAAATATTTAGAGTAGATCTTGCAGTCCTTGACCTTCTTCTGACTTCTTGAGGCATACTCCAAGTGATTGGAGAAACATTTCATAAGAACTCCTTACAGATTATACCTGATGGTGATAATGGTGTCCTTCTCACCTGAATCATTGAGTGTTATTACAAAGTAAGCCGAATAAAATTAGAATTCTCTTCAGAGAGCCTTCCTGTTTTATTTTGTTATTACAAATGCAAAAAGAATAGATATGGCTATAAATAATGGACTCGGAGAGTATTCAAGAGATTGAATAGGCACTGATGGTGGATTACTCTACCTGACGAGAAAGCACTTCAGCCTGGAACAGTGTGTTAATAGAAGGAGGAGCACTGCCATCAGAGGTGCTTCGCCTGGTACTTATTCGGTCCCGTTCATTTTGAACAGCTGGAGGAGGAAAAGAAGTGGAAGAACAAGAAAACATAAGCTATTCATATTTTGTTGCATGCAAACAATTGCAATGAATTATGTTTCAAACTGGTATTACAAAGTTATATAAATTTAAGGATCCATACTTGGCCATGGAGAAGAATGGCACTGTCTTTTAATCATTTATCCTGGCAATTGTAATCTATATATTTTTCCTAAATTACTAATTTCTACTAAGAACACTATCTAAAGAGGAAACTGTGTTTTGTGTTTGTGTGTGCGTGTTCGCGTGTGTGCTTGTAAATGCAAGCTTTTAAAAAATAGGGTGTGCCTCTGTATATGTGTGCATGCCAAGAAAACTGTCCATATAGTTGCTAGAAGATTAAGAGGCATGCATGCATGCATGCATGCACGCACGCACGCACACACACACACACACACACACACACACACACGCCTGAGGTGACATACACAGAAAGGCACAAATGAAAGCTAATTTGTCTTAGTGGCTGATGATTCATAAGACAGGATAAACATACTGATTTAGAGAAAATTGAAATAAGTTGACAAATACGTTGATGAAGAAATGAAAGGCACAGTGATTGAACATTGCATTAGTGCTAGAATTAACAATTACTCCCTTTTAATTAATCAACTGGTTAACAGACTTGATTGGAGGGATGATTTTTAAAAATCCTATTTTAAGGTAATTATGTCATCCCAAAAGAGGGATTTCAGAAGACTGTAATATACAAGGAAGCAAATTACTTGTAAAATTTGTTGGGGAGGCAGTCAACTATATCACGGTTTATATAGAGTCATTTAAACTTCCAATACTTGTGCATTAGAGTTGATCATTTTCTCCTACACAATAGGTTTAAATATTTTCTATCCACACTTTTCAAGCTGGGGAAAAAAAATTCTTCACCACACAATACTTTTTACACTTTCTGTCTCAGCACTTTGAATTGTTGAGGAGAACCATAGAAACACATTTCTGCACTTATAAAGCAATTTTTTAAACACACACACACAGAGAGAGAGAGAGAGAGAGAGAGAGAGAGAGAGAGAGAGAGAGAGAGAGAGAGAGAGAGAGAGAGAGAGAGATGTTACCAATGCCATGAGGCCCAGGGGAACTGAGACATTTCCCAGGATTTGTTTTTATCTGTATTCATGTTTTTGAGGAATACCTGATACTGCCTGTCTGCAAACAGAAATATACTTGTTGGGACATGAGATAATTTAGTTGTAGCACCTAATTATATTCCAATAAAAGATGGCTCAGCAATTAAGTCACTGGGCTTGTCAGCTGGAAAGAGTCAGCACCACACAAAAGAGTGAGTTCCCATCCTCGCCCCGTCTCCTGCACACCTAGCAGTTTGAAAGCATGTTTAATGTAAGTAGATAAATAGGTACCACTTCAGTGGGAAGGTAACAGTGCTCCATGACTTCATGCTGGCCACATGAATGTGAAAATATCTTCAGACAACTGCAGGCTCAATGGCCTTGAAACGCAGATGAGCTTTGCCCCCTATAGTCAGCAACAACTCTTTTACCTTTTTTTTTTTAAATTCCAAAAAGATTAACCTAGCTTTTTGTTTTCAACATTTAAGAGTATTTACTCTGGTGGAGATTTCTCAGAGTTTTTAATTACAAATTTTAAAGCTATTTTGGTATGACTATCATAATGTTGATACATTCATTTTGGTCCCTGTTTATTATCAAAGTTTAATGTTGAAAGCCTGAAAAAAAGGTCTAAATGGCTCATGTAAATATTTTTTTATCAAAAAGCTCCAAGATATTTGCACGGAAATAATAGAACACTGAAACATAGACTGAAATATTAAATAGCCAGCAAACATTCTTTTTCCGCCTACTATAACATTTAACAACAGGAATTCTGGCCCTTACATAACCAATATAGAACTATTGGACACAAGCAAAAGAGGGCTGTTTCACCTTTAATAATGCCACAGAAGACCAAATTTTCTGTGATGACAAATTGTACTTGCTGAAATACATCTTCTATGTGACCTCTCAAGATGCATGAACAATATATCTGTATTTCTAGAGTGTTCTACCTCATGTGTGCACACATATACACATACACACACACAAACAAAAGAAAAATAGCAGCATAAATTCCATTTTTTTTCAGAGAAAAGAAATACTGTAATAAAGAACAAGAAAACTAAAATGTTCCCATTCCCCACTAAAAAATCTCTGAGTATATCAAGAGTATGTTGGCTAACTTTTTTGAATCAAGGAGGGAGGTGATATATAACTACAAGAAACTATTGTGAAATCCTAGGTTGTTGTGGGTAGAACAAAGCATATTGGAAGCCAAGAGTTGAAAGAAGTCTGAGAAACAGATTACACTTTCCCTATACAGTGCACAATGTAATCTTTCCACTTTTACCATTTATGATAGACAGATCTTTCCACCATTTCCCAAACTAGCTTAACTAAACACATATGATATGTGCATTCAAAGAAATGCATGGTAATACTTCAAGAAATCCAGATATTCTCAAAATATTTTTAAGACATTTAAATTCAGTATCTACAACATTATGCAGGATTTATCCTAAGAGAAAGCAGATAAGGTGGCCATTCCTTCCCCCCTTTACAGTTCTCGGGCCATCAGATTCATTTTCCTGAAGACATTTTAGATTCTTTACAGCAAAGAGAATAAAGACTTTGCATAAGTTTCATTCACTTTTTTTCCCCCTGTGGGATCATTTTATTTTGTGGCCTTCAATGTGCAATTCTGTATTCCATTATAGCATTTCAGGAAGCTTGTCCACCCCAAGGATAAAACACCCAGACAAAAACCAAGCAATGTGATATATGCCATACAATGCAGTGAGACATGTGGAGATCTATACACTGGCAAAACAAAACTGCTACTTCATAACATAGGTAAGGTGGCCAACCATCCTCCTTTAGGGAGGACAGTCCTCCTTTTGTAAGTTCTGTCCTCCCTTGAAAAGTGTCCTCCTACTGTCCTCCTTTTTGATATTTGAAGACTAATCTGCAGGGCTTTTTTTTTCTCATAGAACGCTCAGAATGGCGTTCTGGCACCTTTTTTTTATTTTTTTTTTCAACTTTTGCATGAGCTGTGCTACTCCCGCTATTGGCTTTCGAAAGCCAATAGGAATTGCTGCTGAGCGTGCCAAAACATCCGACTGGCAAACTTTGCACATGCAAGTTATCTGCATTATTGTTGCAATGAATAAAATGTTTCTTTTATTTACAATATTTTTTTCTTCAATTTATTTGTGTCCTCCTTTTCATTGTAAAAAAGTTGCTCACCTTAACATAGGAGATCAAACCTATCAGGACAAGATTCAACTGTCAATCTGCATTTGAAAAACAAAGGTCACTCTTTTGAAGATAGCAAAGTCCACATTTTGGATACAGAGGGTCATTAGTTTGAAAAAGGTGTAAAAGAGGCCATTTAGGTTAGCCCTCTCTCAACAGAGGGGGAGAGATAAAACACCACCTACCTCTAGTCTACAATGCAGCTCTTGCCTAGTGCCAAGAAAATTCCACAAACAATTACACTGTGAAGGCAAAGATAAACCCCCAAGTGGCCGCATGAACTCAGAAAAAGAGCAAAGGGAGCAGTTGTCTGCAAGAAATACAATTGGTTCATTTCCTCCACCACCATCCAGTCAGAACCTATCCTTCCATCCCCCCTCCACCCTGTCTCAATTGTCAGTATCTATCCTCCATCCCTCCCTTCCCACCAACTGATGAAGTTTCTTGGATGAGAAACAAAATGATTTGTTCTTATTCCTCCAGAAAAAACAGTCCAGTTGCCTTTTGAAAAAGCACTTTTGAGACAACAATCATATAAGTATACAGAAAGAGAACGCCATTTTGAAATTACAGCAAGGTGTTCATTAAAAGGAATAAAAAAAGGTTCCCTCCCTCCCCTTTCGAAAAGGTTTATGCATAAGGGCATGTCAAGGACTTAGTTCCAGTCAATGTATCTTTTTAGTTCATACAGAACCTTATCACTTTTTGTGCGAGCAGAGATTGTATTTCCAGTTATCTATTTGCGATTTTTAGTGAAGCAATCTGCATCCAAGAAGTTATAAGTAGCATCAATGCTTCAATAAAAAAATGTGTTCAGCTTACTATACAGTATTCACAGCTTATATGAAGAATGAACACACTTTATGGTGAAGACACACAAGATTCTTAGCCAAGGACATTCGCTGATGGGCCTTTTATTAAGGTCATAATAAGAAATGTCATACAGTGATAAACACTAAGTGATAAATGATCATGTAGACATGAATCAAGAATGATGTCCCAGGTTTTTTTTTAAACTGGAAAAATGTTACCTTTCTCATTCCTTAACTCAGCATCTGAACAACAAAATTCAGTTAAAAGCTTTAAATATAAAATTATACCAGAGAGATCATCACCTGTTTTGATTTGCCAAGCTAAATAGAGAAGCTATGTGGGGAAGAAAAAGTAATTTTAAAAAAACTGAAAAGTTTCTCAGAAATAAATACTTAGCTTGCACATAATTCATCTTGAAAGTGTTATTGTGTGTATGAGTGTGTGTGTGTTTGATGAAATCATATTGTAGCATGAAGTGCTGTTAAAATATAAAAATCTGGGAAGAATATGAAAGATAAGCATAGAGGTTCATTGATATAATTCTTCATGGCCAGGTAAATCTTTCTCCCTTAAATTATTTCAGTTTTCTATGATTCTTCACATCACATCCTAGACAAGTTTCCAAATTAACCTTCAGCTAGGAAGGGTAGTGAAGACTGTGATAGGTGAAGAAGGAAGAGATGAAGAACAATAGAGTCATGGGAATATCAAGAAACCATCAAAAGCATTCTATAACTGAAGTTTTAGGATGATTAAATCTCAAATAGCCATTGTACAGTATCAGACCCTGATGAACAATAAAAATTGCAAAAATGAGTTAAGAGACTATTTGGAAGAGAGTCACAGTATTTTCTTTTATACAAATCTGAAATTCTTCTTTAAGAAAACAATAATATTGCAATCCTATACTTCAGCCTTTCTACAACACAGTGTTCCCCAGATGTTTCAGCAATGTGTATGCTGGCTGGGTATGATGGAAATGAAGATTCAACATATCTGGAGGAGATGCATTTGGCAAGTGATTTTGAATATGTATCTGGCAGTATAAGACCTTGAAGTTATATCTTAAAAAAAGCAAGTATAAGATTCACTATATGGAATTAAGCAATAAAGTATTACTGTCTTTCACTGCCTCTCATTCTCCATCTCAGGAGAAGTAAACTAAACAGTTTTCTATGAATATTCTGAAACTGAGCTGACAACATTTTTATTTTGAATATGTCAATGGCAATTGAAAAAGAAATTTAAATGTTATTATTCTTACTTTACTAATGGCTTTGGCGTTGCTATTTCATTTGGATTTGAAATAAACCACTATGTAACTTTTCTAAACCGAATTCAGAACAGATGGGATTTGTGTTTGTTTATTATGCAAATGTATATGCTTCCTCTTTATTCAAAATATTCCTCAACTCAATTACTAATGGGGTTAAATTTTAGACTTGTATACAAAGAGCAGCTGGCATGGATAGTCATTTCTTTTTTCCTTCCCCAAAATTTTGTTTGTTTCTTTATTTAATGAAAAACAGGCTCTATGGCTACAACTGGGAATCAGTTTCCTCTTGTTTGTTGATCAAAACTTCTCTTCTAGCTTCTTCTGCTATTAAGGGAGAAAAAAGCTCAAGGACCTCATACACTAGAATTGCTGTATGGGTGAGGTAGCCTTATAAGTTGAATGACTGAATGAAATATTTTTACCATTGGCTGTAAAGCAGATGAATTAATGATTTGCTCAATCTGGTGAGAAGGATAAGTGTGTCAGATGATATTAAATAGCCTTTCTGCCTGTCAGTCTTCCCAGTTGCACTTTCAGAGGCTTTTCTTAATTACTTTTAAGAAAAGTCTTTTGGAGAAAAGAGACATTCCAGATGCAATGAATTGTTAAACCTAAATTGTTCTTCAATATCAAAACTGAAGAATTTTTTAAAAATCTACAGAGATATTTGCAGATTAGGTGAAAATAGAGAAGGAGTCATTATTATTTTTCAAAAGTTATAGGGTGATCAAGAGATCATGTATAGATTTGCTTAACCTTTAAAGATCCTGGCACACTAACAGCATCATCTGTAAGATTAGTGGCAGAACTTGAGGCAGAGTCAAAGGAAGACTCAGACTACAGTCTCTACATAGCCACAAATACCTTGTTGTATTTGTATCTTTAATACCTTGTTGTGTACTTTTCCTCATCAAAATACATTCAGCCATTCATTTTTAGGAGGAAACATAAGTAGATACTCAGAAATATAATTAGCCTGAGGACTAAGCCTCTGACCCGAGTGACCACACTATGGTCATAGATTTTGATCTTAAACTACATAAACCTACTTTGAATTCTACGTACTAAAATAAAAAGAGAAACCACTAAATATTTAATATTAGTATTACCAAACCACACAGTTCTCTTCCATCTATGATATGGCAAGATTCTCAATGCACTATTTTAATATTCACATCTAGTTCCATCAATCATTCTTGCATAATTTATGCAAGTATTAACAACCAATGTGTTTTATAAGGAAATAAGAGTAATATACCATAATATACCATAATTCATAAAATCTCTGATACATTATCATTACTTTTCTCAGTTTATATCTGAAAAACTTAGGCCAAATGAAATGCCATCTAAAAATCCATATAAAACAGCGGTTCTCAACCTATGGGTTGCGACCCCATTTGGGGTCGATCGACCATTTTTTGGGGGTCGCCAAAGGCGGCGATTCACCATTTTCTCCCCTCCGGGGCGGTGCCGCGCATGGGGGCGGCGGCGCGCCTCCGGGGGCGCGCATGCGCACCGCGCATAAGGGCGGGGGGGTCGCCGTCACACAAACGTTGAGAACCGCTGCTCTAAAAGGATATTTTCTGAGATTCTGTTAATTCAAGTCTCCTATCTAAATCCAGCATTTAATCACAATAGATGCCACCACACTACTACTTATTTTTACAAAGCTTTGGGAACTGCATTTTTATGATAGCACTGGGCTATATGTATTTAGATATGTTTGAAATTACCATACCAATTTTTAGCATTTTAACAAAAATTGCATAGCAATGCAATGTATACAAGATATATTTAAACTTCTTTTTTTAAAAAAAAACTCCTTTCAAGGTAAGATATTTAGTACATATTCTTACATATTTTGTTTCCTGATAATTTCTTTTTTTTAAATTACCTTCCTTCTTCATCCCAGCACGAAAGCACTTTTTTAAGCGACAGTATCTGCACTGATTTCTCTTGTCCTTATCAACAATACATTGCCGGCTAAATCTGTTGAACAGAATCAAGGGTAAATATATTAGAGTACAAGTACAGGAGGATCCTGATTAGCACAAGTGAAACAATTAATGGGCACTGTCAAAACAATGTCTTTGACTCTTAACCTTCACCAGTACTTTTTTCTTTAATCAGACTTGAAACATTTGTCTTTGCTATTCTTCTAACAGGAATAATTCCTTTTGATGGGCAAGTAAAATCCCATTAGGTTATTCATCATCTGCTGAAAGCAAGGCATATAAATTCTGCTCTCGGTTTCACGAATGCTTAGGATAACTCTTTTGGTCTCCCTTTGATCTGTTCCTGTTGTTGAATATGATCAGGAGCAAAAAATAAAAGAAAGGAGTCCTGTTAGATCAGAATAAAAGCTTATCTACTTTAGCAGTTAGTTTCCAAGTGGTCAAAATGATGCTTCTATAAAATAGTCATTCAAAAGATTAAAGCATCATCTCTCCATATTATGTGTACCATCATCTGGATCCAAGAGATACAGCCTTTGTTCAGAAAAGATCTGTTTATCTTTATTAATAGCAATTGATAAATATATCTTTTTAAGCAAATTAATGAATTAATCTGTCAGTGAGACTCTTTCATCAGAATTAAGAAATATTTCCAGCCTGAAACACACTGAGGCTGCCTGTCCCTACATAATTATTTCATACTCATGTTATAAAACTCATGTAAAAACAATGGAGAAAAGCAATGCAGTTTCTTTAAATAATAAAAGAGACAGGAAGATATCCTGATTACAGAGAGAGTGAGTTGGGCCTTGCCTACTGAATAGCATTAGCGCATTGTTTGAGCAAGGAGTGGTATAAAGAGATGAGCTACTATGTTTTAAGAAAATAGGCACATACGTAATTCTTGATTCACCATAAATGAAATCCAAAAACATATTTGCAAAAGACTTGCCATTTTCCACAGTACCATGTACAAGTTTTGATTGCTTGAGCCAGAATCTCAAGATAACAAAACATTTTGAAAAGAAGACCTGAATCTACAATAGTAATAGTGGAGGGGGGAGTACTGTTTAACCTCGGCAACAATCCTAGTCAACCTTCTCAAAAAAGGAGAAAAAGATCAAACAAAATGCCAGGGGGCACTTTGTAGCACAAATCTAGTCATACTTGAGAAAAAATGAAAATAACAGGGACTCACAGTAAGGCAACAAGAAGTAGTAAAAGCTGATAGAGGAGTAATTACTGAAGATCAAAATCTACATTTGATGTTACTTGGGAATGAACAGAATAGGGTTTAACATTATAAATTTCTGTTAGACAAGATAATTCAAATTTCCTCTGCTAATCTATAAACTTCTCTTGCATTAAAAAAAATAGAATGCGGCAAAGATTAAAAGCCAGAAATTAATGCTACTTCACTGAATCAGTGACTTTTTCAACACTAACTAGGTAATATGTAGTCAAGCACACAAAGTGTTTAAGAAAGCTTTCTCCACTCCACTCCAGGCTTCTAGATTTCATTTTTCAGAATTCACTAGCTCAGAATAGCTACTGTTGAGAACTGAAGATCACATATCTCAATACTCACAAATTGGGTAAAGCTAATTTAAGGCATATATCTTATTGGAATCAAGGATCTTTGTCTTCTATTCTCCTGATCTTGAATTTTGGATACTCTGTAGCGACAAAAGTTCACAGAACATATATCTAATTCAGAAAAGGGGAAAACTAGCATTTGCTAAATATATTAATGTTAACCTGGCAGCCTTTCCCAATCTGTTTTTGCCCAAAATCCAATCTCACAATTTCCAGCTATTGTGGGTCTCAATATATCTATCTATGTGTCAAATTAAAGACATAAATTTTATGTATCATCTATGGTATACATCCATGACGATCTTTGCTAATCTTTTTTTTCCAGTTTAATCACATTTAAATCGTTCAGTAAGTACCAAACACAATCCATACAATGTGTCTTGGACAATGTTATGCTTTGCTAAATGAACTTTAAAGTGATCTTCAGATCAATACTTCTTTTGAATGTGCACTTATTAGCAATGCCTTTTACCAATTTTGACTACTTTTTCACTTGTGGCTTTTCTGTAAAAACTGGACTTTGATATTTATGATTTGGTTATCATGAGATAATTACTGCAATGTGCTTTATATGGGGTGTCCTTGTGCCGGTCTCTGCAATGGAAAAGCAGGAAATGTATATAATAAATTAACATTTATTACACCAATAGTCCAAACTTGTTTGACAACCAGCACATTTCGAGGCTTAGTTCAAAGTGCTAGTTTGTCCTTTAAAGACTCAACACTTCAGATCATAGGATTACCTGATTTATCTTTGCATGTTCTATGCAACACTATCCATTCATTCTCTGTTGGGAACTCGCCAGCTAGGCTTGAAGGAAGAGTCAAACAAGGACATAATTTGGAAACATTGCATAGCTGCAAGTGGCAAATGCTTGACCTCATCCAAGATTTGGAATCCTTAACTTCTCATCCCACAGGAAGGCAAGAAATCTAAGGAGATTCTTGTAACATAGGGAGAAGTCAATAAAATTGTTTACTTCAGCTATTTATGAGTAGCTCTGGTTCCTTGTGTGTAGCATGCTCCAAATACTGTCATCAGATATGTCATGGCATAGAATATCTAGCTATGCGATTGTTTTTGTACCCACTTTCTAGAATTACTTCAGGATAAAGAGCCGAGGTGGCGCAGCAGTTAGAGTGCAGCACTGCAGGCCACTTTAGCTGACTGTGTTCAGCAGGTCAGCAGTTCAAATCTCACCGGCTCAAGGTTGACTCAGCCTTCCATCCTTCCAAGGTAGGTAAAATGAGGACCCAGATTGTTGGGGGCAATGTAAATGTATATATATATATATATATATATATATATATATATATATATATATATATATATATACATTGCTTACTGGTGTACACAGCTTAGAGAGTGCTTGCACTTAAAGCGGTATATAAGTATCATAAATAAATAAATAAATAAATAAATAAATAAATAAATAAATAAAGGCCAGAACAGTTCTAGAAAGCTTTCCCCAAAGGCTCCAAAGGACTTCTCTTGGCTTTACAATTTTTAGTGACAAATTTAGTGACAAATTTAATTTCAGGCTTTAAATTAGAATTTATGTTCTTTTTGTACGAGCTCCCAATTCAAATGTTTTTAATTATAGATGTCAGGGGCTGAGGTTGGCACCTTTTATACACAACTGTGTATTGTGCCCTAACTTCAAATATTGCTTTTGTTTTCACCATATGCTCAATTCTGGATCTGGAGGAAAGGTCGAATAGAAATATGTCAATATAACACAAAGAAATAAGAAGTCCTAAACAGTTATATTGCTCCTACCTGCAGCTGTAAACATGGCTCTTTCGTATGCTGCGTCGGAAGAAACCTTTGCATCCATCACAACTAGAGGCACCATAATGCTTGCCAGTTGCTCGGTCCCCACATATTGCACAAATGCCACCAATCACATTGTCAGTACTGTTCATGTTGAAAGGTTCTGCTGAACAACTGTCTGGGGAGGGGGAGGAACAAAGGGAGGAATAATTAGAAGTTGAGCACTGACTAGGGAAGAAACAGAAATGTTAAATGTTACCATCCTGAAGATTTTACAGATCATCTCTTTAATTAGCTCTTGGCATTCATTTTATTTTATTTATTGAATTTATTAAATTTCTATGTCACCCATCTCAACTTAGTAGTTCAGCAGTTTACAACAGCATAATAAAACTATATAAATAATGAATAAAATATTAGCTTAAAAATACAGTTAAAACAAGTCAAAACCTACAAATGAAGATAAATCAGATTAAAAAGACTAGGAGGTTAATAAGCAGTAAGAGTGTGCTCAGGGCACCAGCCATCCCCAGGACATTATATTTTTAGACCTTCATGCTAATTGGCAAAGCCAGGTATTAATACTCTTCTGTTAAAAATGGAAAGGAGTGGGGGTTCACCTCACTTCTGGAAGTAACATGCTCCATAGGGCGGGGCAGCAGCTGAGAGAGCCTTCTCCTAGATCCCGCCAGTTGAAACTCCTTGACTGATGGGATATGCAGCCTGCTTTGCTTGCTTGACTTGGTGGGTAAATGTAATTGGGTCAAGCCGGTTTCTCAAGTATACTGGCCCCTTGTCCTCAGAGGGCTTTAAAGATGATAACCAGCACCTTGAATTGGAGCTGGAAGCAAACTGGCACCCAATGCAACTCACAAAGCAGAGGTGTTAAATGCGCCATCATAGAGACACTCCAAACATTTGCAGTGTTGCATTCTGCACCAGTGCAGCTTCCAGATATGTTCAAGAGTAGCCCCATGTAAAGTGCATTGCAGTAATCCATCTGGGAGATTACCAGGGCATGAGAGATTGAAAGGAAAGTTTCTCAATCCAGGAAACGGAGTAAGTGGCAAACTCTCCTGGCCACAGGTGCCTCTTGCTCCTGCAGCATGAATTGTAAATTCAGGAGGACCCCCAGATTACACACTGGGTTTGTCTAGGACACTACTGCAGATGTTTTTGGATTACAACCAAGGCACATATTACTGTTGGTATTAACTTTGCTTTCTTTTGCCACAGGCATTCTATTTCTATTTGCACGTCTTTGTATTTTGTATTTTCTCAAGTTGTTTATTTTTTATTCTGTTGTCTCCAAATATTGCAATGCCCATTTTCCAAACTTTTGTTGTCTTTTTCCAGTGTAAGTATTAATACTTACATTGGCATTATGTTGATCTTATACTAAATTTAGTTTATAATAATTTATAAATAATCAAACTGTTAAAATAAATGGAAAGTAAATTGCTTGGGTTGCTTTTCTCCAAATCTGCCCACAATTTGGTTCACTTTTCCAACCTCTTGTTTTAAATTTCTCTCAACTGGTTAATTAGCAGGTCAAATATATATGAAATATGGGAATATTGAAATAAGTAAAATGCATGCAGCCATCAAAATAATCACAACACATTTTCTCTGTTACTATTGATTATGATAATGAAAAGTCAACTCTCTGTTTTCATTTTGTTACTTAATTTTGAAATACAGAATTATCCTTTAAAAAAGTGCAATAATACTATTTAAGTTCCAACTAACCTGGTATGAAAAAATAAACGTTGCTGAATAAAAAAATAATTCAGCCAAACATTTGTTCTTTCTTCTGTCTCTTCTTGCAGCCATATATGCCTAATCTGCTTTATATCTGACTCAGTCATCATTGCATTGGAAAGAAAAACTAAATCTAGGCATTGACAATTCAAGTCTAACTCAAGTTAAAAGTTACCCTAATCAAATAGCAAGAAATTATCTCAACTAATTGCCAAGATTTATCATGATTAATGACTTGTTTGCATATTGGCAGTCTAGAGGTATGACTGTACAGAGTGTTAAATATATCCATTCTAAACAGACATAAGAATATCTTTTCAGAGTAGCCACTAATTCCACCACCCCAAGTCCTGCTACCTTATCATAGTAGAGGGGATGTTTATGTGAGGAATGCATGAAGAACATTGGGTGTGTATGCCAAGAATATGTATTCCCAGCAGGGTCACCCAAGGTGTAAAGGTCATTCAAGCTGTCCAGAAAAAGTGTGCAGCCACCTACCCTGGGCAACAGCAACATAGAAAGATGCTGGAGGCAGATGATCACTTTAGTGACAATGGCAAAAGCATTAACTTATACTGCATGGGAGAAGGTAATGGTAACCCATTCTTATATTTTACCAAGAAAACCATATGAACGGAAAATATAAAATGACTGATGATATGGTGCCGGATGTTGGTATCTCAGTTGAATGGCACTTGACATGCTACTGAGGAAGAAACAAGGATCCATCAGGGTACTAATGGTATTTATGATGTATCTAGATTAAAGCCTCAGTATGTCTAGTTGTTAATGGTGGCATATGGGGAAAGAAAGGTTGAAGCTGCATAGATAGAATTACAAGTAGGATCATGGAACATAAGAAGCATGAATGCTCAACACAGTGAAAGATGAAATGAAACAACTACAAATTGATATCTTAGGCATCAGTGAATTGAGACAGATTGATATCAGACATTTTCTGATATCAGAAAATCACACTTTATTGCTCAAGACGTGAAAAACAAAGAAGAAACATAGTTGCTTTTATGTTTAGAAAGGGTATAGCAAGAACACTACTTGTCTACAAAGCAATCAATGGACGAATAATATTGATTAGACTTGTGGACAACCCTTTAATATTACAATCATTCGAATTTAAGCTCCTAATGCTCCAACCATCGATGCAGAAAAAGAGGAAGTTAATGATCAACTTCAGTATTAAATTGACCAAACATTCAACAAAGATGTACTGCTTGTGATTGTTGACTAGAATACCAAAGTTGGAACACGAAAGTGGAAAATGTAGTTGGATTGCATAGCTTAAGAAACCAAAATGAACAGGAGACTGACTTCACAATTTCTGCCACTCCAATGATTTCTACATAGCCAACAACTAAACAACATAAATATGCCTTTCTACATGGATATCACCAGATGTAGTACATGGAAATCAAATTGACTGTATTGTTGCTAAAAGGAGGAGCGGGAATCAATTATAGCATCAAAGACATGGAACAGATCATGAACTGCTCATGTGTAAGTTCCAAGTTAAGCTCAAGACAAAAGCCAGTCAATTTCCACAATATGATCTTTAACGTATACTTACCATATTTTAAAGAGAACATCAGGAATTGTTCTGAAATCTTCAATTTCATTAATAGAGAACTACAGAAGTTATGGATTTAACTTTAAAAAGTTATTAACAGACTACATAAAGCATAAAAAGTCATTAGGAGAATTTAAAAAGACATAAGACCAGTGATTTTTTGTAAAAAAAAATAAAATAAAAAAAGTGCTGGAACTCACACATGTCATACAACCTGCCTTGCCTACCCTACAAGGTTCCATCCAAAAAAGGTGCCGGAACTCCGTTCTGGGCATTCTATGACAAAAAAAGCCCTGCATAAGACATTGCCATAAATGAATAAAGAGAAGAAAGCAAATTAAATATCAGACCCATAAAATTGCCAAGAAGGGAAGCCAAAGCCAAGAAAAAAAATCAAAGCCTCAAAAAAGGATCTTAATAGTTTCAAAGAGATCTTAGAAAAAGAATAAGCTGTGGAGCATGCTCAGAAAAATGACAATTCCAGAATATCATAGGAAACTTATATACAGGTCAGGGAGCCACATTTTGGACAGAACATAGTGAAACAGATTTGCTCAGGTTGCCAAAGGAGCATGACAAGAGCTGCATATTCTCTCTTCAGTTGTTCAAATTATACATATAATGAAGGAAGCTGAATTGAAAGATGAGCATGATTTTAATACTGGAAAAAGAAACATCAATAACCTGCACTATGCTGATGACACTACCTCGCTAGGTAAAAATTCTGCAAATTCTGCTAATAAAAATTAAGGAGCAAGTGAAAAATGGGACTAAAATTAAACAAGAAGACCAAACGAATGGCAAAAGGTAGAACAACAAGCCTTAGAATTAGCAATGAAGATTTCAAAGTGGGGAATACCTTCTGCTTTTTAAAATCAACTATCACAAACAAGCAACCAAGAAATCAGCCATAAATTAGCACTTGGCAGAGCAGTCTGTAAAGGCCTTGGAAAAGATTGTAAAAAGCTGTGATTGGAATCGTGCAAGCAGTGGTATTCCCTATGACATTCTATTGAACAAAATTGGGCTTTGAAGAAAGAAGCTAGGAAGAGTATTGGCATATTTTAATTTTCTGGTTGGAGAAGACACTTGAGAATATTGTGGACAGCATTAAATCACTTCAAAGTTCTCACTCAAGGCAAAAATGACTAGGCTCAAATTACCGTACTTTGAACACTTATGCAAAGACCTAAATCTTCAGAAAAAGTCTCTAATGCTAGGAAAGAGTTGCCTCCATCCATGAGATAAATGTCTTATACTGGTAGGGTTTTTGGGTGCCTATAATAAGTAAATTTATCCCATTGTTTCAATAAATTGATTTTACTGTACATCTGTTTTCTTATTTCCTAGAAGGTTCATTATACATTAATATCTTACATAGCTCTCCTATTCATCTAATATAATTCACAAAATTTAAGCTGAAGTATAAAAGTCTTACCAATTATATAAATAGGATTAATTTACCAAATGAAAGATTTATTGATAGGTTATATCCTACAAACCTTTCAACAACCAAAGTTGTATTAATTTGTTAGTAAGCATTTACTCATGAATAAAAAACAAAATCTAAATAAAAAAGATTTTGACAAAAAACACTTTTTTAAAACCTTGACCTGAATTATGAAAAGTAAAACATTTGGCTGATCCAATCTCCTTTACTTCCTTACCCATTCATAAATACAATAATTCAAACTCACCATTGCCATTGTACAACACCTGTATGGTTTCAAACTCTAAATTAGCATAACTTGGATCTAAGACTTCAGAGTAATTTGCCATATCCATGTTCAGAATTGGGTCTGAGATTCTCATTACTGTACATGAATCTGAAAATGGTCTGTTTCTCCAGTACAGAAAATGCCATCAACACTTGTTTTCCCTTGGCCTCGTGACTGATAATCAAAATATTAACTGTCATTACACAATATAGCACAATGGGTGGAGTTATGATACTAATTCAGCATGTCTTATTCTACTTCTAGCTTTCCCCTTTTTTATTATACAGCTTTACAAACTTTTACACACACCCACATAAGGCTGTGTTTATCATAGAGTTTGTAAGATGCAAAAACGTGGAAAATCATGGGAATAAGCCTTTGATCAGTCCTATGATCAAAGAATTTTTGATACGTAGTAGCAACTTCACAATACAACCACAAGAAAGGTGAATGGTTTAAATATCTGGGTCCTACTTGCATGGAGATGTATTATATAGGCTTTTATTCCCATGGTTACTCTATGTTTTACCTAGAAGACAAAGGAAAGGAGTGTGAGTTTTTTTTCCTCTCAAAAGGAAAATTAATTTGCTCAAGAAAACTTAGGAGAAAAAGGATCTTTTAACATTTTCTTTAAAAAGTAATGGGTATGCTTGTTTTTAGTGCACCCATTCTACAAATATGCACTTACATTATGCATCAACAACTAGAGCCCGAAATCAGAATTCCAGTTTCATGTTCTGTGAGTATTTATCAACAGATTACAACACCCAGAAAAGAATAAAGCAATTCATTACTTGGCAATGTACTTTCTGTGGAATACAGTCACCTTAAAGAGCTGTAAAACTGATTCGTTGCATCTCATTAATAGTTAACATGGTAATCTGAACCTTGTTCAAAGGAAAAAAAGAGTTCCAGATATCTGAAGTTGTTAATCAAACACATATTAACTATTCAGTGAGCATAGAAATATTATTCAATCTTTCATTTGTCCATTTATTTCATCAAATGTAATATTGAATGAGCTATTTATTAAATAAGAGTACTGGAATCATCCTAACCTAAAAGCTTGATTATGGACAAAAATCCCTGCCCAATTTTGAACTGGAATGATTCTGGTCTGAACTAACAAACTCATTACTATCTTGCTCTACGCAGGAAAGGCAGACAGGGTGCTTCTTAGTATATTCCTTAGCTAAATAATGCTAGCATAATCCTTAGCTTGGAGTTCCTTGATCATAAACTTGTTATAAACTGGTCAGATTCCTTCCAGATCCTTTTCCCTCAGAAGTAAATTCCCTGTCTTCCTTCACCATGGAAATGAAAAGAAACGTTTTTGACAGCATTGATAAGAGAGGGCGGAAACTACTCGTTAATAACAGGAAATGATCTTCAGAAACCTTCTTTCAGAAATAGGAATTGCTCCTCTAAGAATATTTTAAAACATCCCACCGAATATTCAGTCATCTGTAACGATGATAAAACCAGATCTTCAAGGCCTTTTGAAAGGCCATCAGGGTTTGCACTAGTCTGGTCTTCATAAAAATTATGTTCCAGAGGATTGGCATCATGAAAAAGAAATTATCTCCTTCTGGGTCCCACCAAATGACTGTTCCTAAAGGACAGGACCCAGACCACACTTCTCAGTCTGGATCTCATAGGATACGTAGAAATCACTGGGGAAAGCAGGTCTCACAAGTAGTTTATCTCCAAGCTATGGGGGTAAAGCTAACTATCAGTCTTGAATTGAACCTAGAAGCATACTGATAGCCAATGCAGAAAGATACCATGATTGACAGTATCAAAAGCAGTTGAGGGGGAAGAAGAGGAAGGATGGATGCACCACCTCCATTCGACTCTCTCCAGAGGTCATCCAAGAGTGTGATTAATGCTGTCTCAGTTCCATACCCAGGCCTGAATCCTGACTGAACCTAGTCCAAATAATCTGGTTCTTCCAGAATTTGGTGAAGCTGATGTACAACCAACTTCTCCATAATTTGTGGGGAAGGTTAGAAACTAGATGAAAATTGTCCAGTATAGTCAGATTCAGTGACAGCCTCTTCAAGAGGGGAGAAACCACCATCTCCTTAAAAGCAGCAAAATCATTTCCTCTCTGTCAGAGGAATTCACTACTACAAAGACCAATCACATGTTGCCTCTCAGAAACCCTTAGCCAACAAACAGGGGTTACGAATCTAAAACAAAGCTAATTGAAGAACACTGTCCACTTCATCAGGCCAACAGCATCAAACTTTCTCCAGTTTAATCAAAGCAGACCAAGGCCCAGCCATTTTCACAGGACCTGTTCCAAAATTAAAGTCCAACTTACTGTAAATCTGATTGACTTCATCCATTAGATGCCTAGCATATTCCTCACCTTGTAGATAAACCTCTGAACTATCCCCTCCTGGACAGCTATCCAAAGATGTATTGAGGTGGATAAATATTGATACCCTTACAGCCACAAGGTAGACCTTAATTGTGGTTTGTGTTTGGTTAAACTCACTTCTTATAATCCTTGCAAGGTTCTGAGCATCTTTCCATCTATTTCATTTCCCCCATTCTGCCATTCATCAAGGCGAGTCCAAGGATTCCCAAGAGAGAAGAGGTAGCTATTCTGCAATCCCATCCAGAGTCAAGCTGTCCTGTTATTCCAGACAGCCACCAGGCCTTTGAGTTGATTACCCTCAGGAACAAATTTCCTGTGAAATCCAATAGAGTTAATTAGTTGCTAGTATGGACAATCTAATGAGTCCAGCCTCCTTCCATTGGAGAGTAGTGCCAGAGAACTGCAGAGGCACTAGAGGAAGATCTGACTATAACAGGGAAGAAACAGGAGTCTCTCCCAATTTCACATCACACTGCCATTGCTCTGATTAGGTGTATGACCAATATTGTGCACTGGATCCTGAACTAGCAATTTTAAGTCATTTCCAATAACTAATGACTTTTTTATATGATTTCATGAAATTAATTATTTGATTGTCAGTACTTTTCAGTTCTGGTGCAGTCAAAAATAGTTTAATCAATATCAGCCTTTACCAATCTGGTAACTTTAAAATATAGTAGGTTGGCAATTCTCAGAAGTAGGAAGTTTGGAAATTCAATTCCAAAACCTGTACAATTTACAGGCCAATTTACTCCTTTTTCTAACACAAACAGAAAGTGGGAGAGAAAGAGAGACAGAGTCAGAAATAGAGACAGACAGACAGAGAGAAGCACACTCATGCACATACATCAGTAACCGTGATGTCACAAATTAATCACATTATGCAGTAATACTTCTTCACAGCCACCAAAAAAGGAATTGGGACTTGTTGAGAAAAAATGTGTACAGCATAACAATAATACAATATATAAAATTCTAACTGCAACAAAATAAAAACTGCAAGAATAGCTGCCCTTTCTTGGAAAAATTCTGCATTATTCTACCTTTAAAATGAAGAAATATACAGTAGTTAACAATGTTTTGTATTGAAAAAAGAATCTAAACAACTAGTTGGTTGATAAGAATGCTATCAGAAAGCATTCCAACGTTATGAATAAAAGGTCATTGTGTGCTAATTATCCTGTTTTATTACATTTAATCATATACATTGATCAAGATATAAAATAGAAAATAAACTAATAAAAATCAAGGTTATTTCTCTGTATACCATCTGAGAAAATCAAATTAAGCAGCAACTGACAATTCTTAGCCACTCCACGCCAAAGAAACACTTTCCTCCTGATTGAAGAATAGTTAGGTAAGTAGTTGTTCATTAATAATCAGTCATTCAAAACTCGTGCTTGATTATAAACATTTTATATAGATGATTAGATAAGTTTTACAAAAATCTTATCCATGAGAAACATACCATTTCATAATAAAGTTTCACTAAGAAAGATAGGACACTTGTTACAGTGATAATTACAGTTACATGTGTAATTATGGAGCACAATGCTAAAAATCCAGATTGGAGTTGGCATTCCAGAAAGTATACTAAAACCTGATTGAATTGATTCCAATAATTATCTTAATCAAAGGTCAGTTCCTATATCATGAATAGTCTAAGTCATTGGCAGATCACTTATATAGTTACAGTATATGTTCAGACTGAGTTTTTCTTATTACTAACTCTGATTTTTTTTTCCTATTTCTATTCCAGAAAGCCTCACTGAAAGCAATAATTTATTTCTGAGTAGTCCCGTATAATAATTTTCTCCTACATAGTAATTTCTAGATTACAATGATTTCCAATATTTCTAGAGTAGCAAATTTGAAAGATTTAACATATAGGAAACAAGAGAAAAGAAGTCATAACAGAAAATATAGTTTGTCTGGATTATCCTTCTAATTTTTTGGGAGAACCTGCTTGTAGTTGCTCTGGTCCTTTTCTGAGAGATAATATCAGAAAGTGGTGGATAAAAAGTTCAAAATCACAGCCTCTGGTGTCTCTCAGATCTTTAATGGTATTTAACACAAGCTGATAAGGCTGAAGATACTAGGTTTTTGAACCAAAGCCATGTTTGATGACAGTAGAAAAAAAAATTAAATGGCTCACTGGTTAATTCAAAGTCAGATACAGGAAGAAAATCAGACTGAGTGGATTGAGTCATACCCTACTTGAAGACAAAGCCTTGAACATCGATGCTAATATTAGGCTTATGTCCAAAAAACGGGGGGGGGGGGGGGCTGCCTTCAAGCTGGATGTTGATTCCTGGAGATTGCATGGACCGATCCCTACAATTTTCTTAGCAAGATTTTGCCACACTGCCTCTTTTTTAGGACTGAGAGTAAGTGAAAAGCCAAGCTCATCCTGCTGGCTTCATGCCTAAAGTGGGAATGGAACTGATGGTCTTTCACTTTCTAGCTTGTGCCTTAACTGCTACACCCAACTGGCTGTCTTAGTCAGAAATACATTTGCACAGATATAATTATTATGCCTTCTGTGTGCTTGTTCTGTTGTGTCTGACTATAATGACACATTGGAGTCCTGTGAAAAGCTCAATAATAGAACAGACTTTGAAAAGAATCCCAGTTGGTTCAAAATGTGTGATTGATAGCTGGGAGTGATTACTCTCCTGCGATTCCTTGTTAAAACAATTCCACTGCATATTGTTCTATATATGAACACAATGCACAATGCTGCTTATAAACTATAAATCACTGTGCAACTGGGGTCAATATACCTGAGCTATCACAGCCTCTCTTATGAACTTGTCTTTAAAGGTCTGTGGGAGATATCTTCTCCAAATTTTTGCCAAATGTGGCAGAAATTAAAAGAGCTGCCACTCAGAAATCATGCAGCACGGGAATGGAAAGCAAGGCCATTGTCATCAGCCCCACTAAAAATTCAGTTTTTTCAGGTTCTTTTTTCTCTGAATTATAGCACAAACAGTGCTACAATTTAACTTATAATTTAACAAACCTAGTGACTGTGCTTGCTTATCTGGTCTGTCTCCATCCTTTCCCATTTGATATCATATATTTTTGGTTTATAAGCCTGTGGGTAAATAAGCCTCCATTTCATTAATTTGATTAAAATTGTTCTGGGGGCATTTTTAGATGAAGGGTAGAACAAAAATGCCTTAAAGAAATAAGCAATCAAATGGTATTATATATTGGTAGTTGGTTATCCCTCCACTTCCCACATATACTTTGCCTTAATAGTTTTTGACAATTTCTCTTTCTTTTAAAATCTTTAGTGTGTATTCTTGTTTTTTACATCAGTTTCTGATTTTATTTAATAGAAGCCATAGAAATATTTGTATATTTGTTCATAAGCATTTCTCTTAATTCCCATAATTTTTGGCCTTTAACTTAATAAAAGACTATTTTTTCACTAGTTCCTTTTTTAATATGTGGCTTTTAATATTCAGTTTTTATATATGTTTGTCACATATCTTATTTTGGATGCATCTGACATTTAGAGAACTTCATCACCAGTTACTGATATATAGTATGTGAAGAACAAAAAGTGATTCTAATCAATGTATCTTAGATGTAAATGTAGTTTTTACATCTAAATATCTACATAATAAAATTATCCCCCACCCTCTTTAACATTTTGCCAGGTCAATAATCACTCCTTCTCTTTCTCTAAGATTGCTATAGTGTTAAGCTTAAAACTCATATAGTAAGGCATATCATATTTTATCTCCATTGTTTCAGTCCCCAAAATTAAATCTTAAGGAATGGAAAATTCTACTAGTTATTTTATGGCAAATTACTCTTGGTCACAATGAAATCTTGATATCCTAAAGCTCTTCAAATTCAAAGTGAGAAAGTATCCTTTACAAGTGGATTTTGCTGTACATTGCTTTCAAGTGTCAATCACTGGAAGAAGCAACTCTTTGATTTCCTTCCAAACTTCGGTATCCCATGAGTCTACTATCATTTAGGTAGAATTTTTTTTTCTTTAACAAAGAAAGTAGCTGATGCTTACCTTTGAAAATGTAGTTGCCTCCACCACGCAGGCAATACAAGATTCAAAATTTACCAGTCCTTTATTTTAAAAACTGTTAGTCCTTCCTAATGAAATGTAAACTCTGTATATGTATATATACACATAAAGCATAAATGTAGTTACTTGTGAAACTACATTTTACTGGCAGCTTGACTTGTTATAGAAAGTAGGCGTCTCTAATACATTAAACCTTAGTTTATATTCCTTTGGTCCAAAGAATCAATTTTGTGGTTGAAAAATATATTCCATATTAAAATAACTCATCTGCAATTTTTTTTAAGAACATTGCTCAATTTAATTCTAACATGAGCTTATTTTACATTGTCCTGCAGTTTGCTGAACTTCTATATCCCTCTGTTTCAGTCCAATATGTAAACAAAATACAGTGGTCCCTACATATGATTGTTTCACCGTGATTAGGAAAATGTTCCTATTTTAACTTTGGTCAACCTTCTATCTCTTTTGCACCTCTTCTAGGATCTGATTCCTAACAGCTGAACAAACATCAAAGAAAAAAAAAGGCAATGTAAAAGTTAATGTTATCTATCTTCCTATTAGTAAAGGACGGGTCGGAATGGGGATGAGACAGAAGTTGTTCTACCTCACTCCTCACCCCCGACATTTAAAGAGGAAAATTGACCAGAATCTGTTTTGCACTTCAACATGGATGATCTAGAAGAAAACCCATCATTTAAGGTGTATTAAATCCCATCAACTATGGTATAAGTGTGCAGCCTACATGGCAGGCACATGTTTAAGGTGAGTTAGCAAAGGCAATGAAGCTGTGGAGAGGATCCGTTAAAGAAATATTTAATATTTGAAATCCTCAGATTTATCAATAATATACATTAATGGCAATAAAATTAATCTATGAAAATACAGTTCCAACTGTTACAATATATTAATATATACAATATTTTGGTTCAATTTCTAATACCTAGGCTACTGATATCAGTGGGCAAAAAAATGAAGGAGGAAAACGTTATGTGGGATGCAGTAAAAAGAAACTTAGGACAGCTCCGAAAGTCAAGCTGTTTCTGGCCTGCATTAGTGTGATGGGCTTTGTGATGGATGAGTCCTCAGCCAAATTAGGCAACAGAATTGAGGTTTCAAGATGTCTGCAGCTGAGAGAAAATACAGATCACCATATACTGTATCCCAAGTACTGAGGATGGATCTAATCCTAGCCTCAAATTAGATAGGCTTGTTTTATTACTTATCTTTCTGAAATGATGATCAGCAGCTCAAGATTCTTCCATTCAGAAGCATTACAGCCTGATGGCATTAGCTATAAATTTGTGCTTTTAAATAGACAGCACAGAACACTAAAGTCAGGAGTAGACCAATGGAGAGAGAACCACAGCATGTACCAGAGCAATGAAGGACTTGACCTCTTTTCATCTGATCACTTATGTAGCCTTTTTAACCATCAGACAGTCTTCATAGAGGAGATTTCTCACTCTGACCTTCTTGCAATTTTTCTTTCTCATTTTTATAATCCTGGAGATTTCCAATAACTTCTCTCTTATTATCCAAAATATCATGAACTTTTGGTACACCCTTGAAAAGCTACTGTATATTGGGTGTATACTAATAGGACAGAGGTGCAAACAATTGCAAGAATGCAAGCTATCGTCACATTATGACTGTGATTTTCTCTATCCAACCTCTATGGAAATTTATTAGGATTGCACAAGATCAACAGAAGAATTATGCAGCTGTGCAAAATCGTTACAATTGTTACAAGTATTATGTACAATTTCACACATCTTTTGTTAGGGCTGTTGAATTGTTATGGCTGTAATTAGTTAATATAAGCCTGGTGTGAATCAAAGATTCAGAATTCCATGAACTAGTTTTTCTTTTATCTGCAGCAGTTTTGGGGAGTTGGTGCCTGAGTGTTTACAACTTTCTAATTTATAAGGTATTCATTCATTTATTTATTAAAATGGGAAACTGCTCTCCAAATAGGAGTTTATTTATAAGGTTGTAATACATTAAAAAACAATGTTTTTAATATTCATTAAATTCTATCACAGAATAAACAAAATTAAATATTCAAATAATAAAAGCAGAAACCAGAATAGCTTAAAAGCCTCTGTGAAACATATATTTTAAATTTATACATTAATGTATTTAATACTCTGAAGGAATAAATAGGCCTTTGTTTGGCACAAAAAGATGTGCAAGGAATACCTCAATAAAAATATTTCAAAGTGGTGGATCTACCACAGAAAATTTCCACTTCCTCACAGGGCCCCACCATATCTTAGCACTGAAGGGACCTGGAATATGACCTCTGAAGATGATCTAAGGATATAGGTAGCCCACAAGGGAGGATGATTCCTTCTTTACTTATTTAATCAAATATATATTTGAAGTTCTTTGTACCAATGAAATGTACCATAATTGTTACAGGATTTTAAGAGGAGTATGTGACCTGGTGCTAAAATGCTAATTTGACACACGCTCATATTGACTATTTTATTTATTTTTTATCAGGTAAAAAGCTAATCTTTATTCTCCTTGTATTTTTATGTTTTTGTTTTGTTTTGGTCCATGTAGTCCAAAACCTTGTAAAAGGTAGTCTTCAACTTACGTTCATTTAGTGACCATTCAAAGTTATAACACTGAAAAAAGTGACTTATGACTTTTTTCATATTTATGACAGTTGCAGCATCCCCGTGGTCATATGATCAAAATTCAGAAGCTTGGCAACTGATTGATATATGATGGTTGCAGTTTCCCAGGGTCAGGTGATCCCCTTTTGTGACCTTCTGACAAGCAAAGTCAATGGGGAAGCCAGATTCACTTAACAATCATGTTACTAGCTTAACAACTGCAGTGATTCACTTAACAACTGTGGCAAGAAAGGTTGTAAAATGGGGCAAAACTCACTTAACAGTAATCTAAATTAGCAACAGAAATTTTGGGCTCAATTGAGCTTGTAAGTCAAGGATTACCTGTATTTATATGTAGAAACCCCAAAACAATCAAATAAATCTAGGAACTATCATTTCACTTATTTGTTTTATTGCTATGAATGAAAAGTATTGATTGATCTAATTGTTCAAATAGTTATTTTTTTATTTTCGTCTTCCTTTATTCTTTTTTAAATAATCAAGGCAGCAAATGTACCTAATACTCCTTCCTCTTCCTGTTTCTTGGAAGTCTTGAAGTCCCTGTAGGGAGACCTCAAGCACTTTCATTATTGTTCCTTGACAAAAGTCACAAATGTGTTGATATAAATAATTCTACTTTAGATTTCATCTTGCTGTCAAATATTTTATTGTCATCTGAGAATCCACTACTATATACTGCATCATAATCAACAATTGCATAGTGCCCTTGGCTACCTATTATCTTTCTTCACACAGAATTGTGATTCTCAGATTTAGGGCCCCCAATACTGTTGAACAATCTCCAATCTAGCAAACATGACTGTTATAGTCCTACTTATGGGGACCCCAAAGATAGGGATGTATGTAATAATAATAATATGAAAAAAAGATTCCTAAAATCGTCTTAAATAAAATGTTCTTCATTATACTAACACTTTTGTATACCATCCTAGAAACACATTGTTAAAATATATTGTAATGCTAAAATGTCACTATGACTGTACTTTTGAATAAAATCCAATTTATTTCTTGAAACATTTAATCTTGTGAACATCAGGGCTTGGTACGAGCTTGTTTTAGATCTCTCATCTTTATATTGGCAGTCTTAGTGCTGTTTCTGAATTCTATTTTTGTATTTTTATGGTTTTATTATGGGCTGCACATTACTTGGTGAATAGCAGTTACTAGGCATCTAATACATTAAATAAAGAAAGAAAATGTGGTAAATCAGGTCCAACAAAATTCTAATGATCTAAGCAAAGCTTCCATTGACCGAGTGGGTTTGTGTGTGTACTTTTTTTTTTTTTTTACTTTTATTGCCCTGGAGGAACTGCACAGAATGCAAAATAGAAAGCTGAAAATTATTACGCTATCATTGGTGTTTTTGAAAGCACTACCGTTAATCCCATCTTTGAAATTTATTTGGGAAATACCATATATATTTATTTAAAAATTAAAGTAAAAATTCAACACTGTAGCTTTTCATAGTACTTGGATTAAAAATGTCATTACCTTGTCTTTTTAAAGAAAAAATAAAAATACTCGATTATAACAACAGTCAGTCTCCCAGTGGGGTTCCCTTCTCTGCAATAAAAATCATAGCGGCATAGAGCATAATAAAAACTACGAATGAACCTGTTTTTAAACTTATCACCCATAATATGGCTTATCAATGCAAGGTAAATTAGTCTCTCCATCATCTGCAGTAAAGAAAAGTGAGATTCTCTGTGGGAACCATTTACTTTCTTGTATATTTCAATATGTACATTTCCAGAGGTCTTACACATCTAATCTAATAGCCATTAGAAAGGCAATAAAATGGCATAAAGCCAGGAAAATGCACTAAAGTAATCATATCCCAAGTTGTTTATTTAGCTGTGCTTCTTAATGGCAGTCCTTGAAACCAGGCAATGCTTGTAGTTAAAGAATATCACATAACTAATTTTTCCTTACCCATCACAGCCCTAAGAAAACTGCTATGGTGATGCAGTTAAGTTATTAGCCTAAGAAGACCCAGATTCAAGTTCCCACCAATCTTACTGAGTGACATTTATTCATATCATTCTATCTCAACTCTACCTAGAATGTACAGCAAATAAATAAATATATTTCCTCTTTTAACATAAAAAGTTCTGCTCTTACAGATGAACAAACGATTTTCAGTGGCCGGCTTGAATGTCACAGAAAGCTGGTGCTAAAATACTAAAAATAACCATTCTGCTGTCTCATAATAACCGAAACAAACAACATGTAAGTGAAATACAGTATCATTTAACAACCATCCAAGGCCTGGTCATTACTAAAATGCTGTCTTTGATAGAACCTAAATTTCTTGTCTATTGCTTTGTAATAATTATTATGAAGTATCAATATAATAAAATTAATTAGCATTAAGAATTAGGGACAAGTCAAGTGACACTAGACTTCAATTCTTACAGCAAAGTTTTCCTACTTATTTAATTTTATTTATTTAATTTAAATAATGAATATGGCCACTCATCCCACAGCAGTGACTTTGGACAGCATGCAGAAAATAAAAACCAAATGGTTAAAAACAACAGCCCATAACCCCGAGGAACATTATACATTCCAATCATTAACAACAGAGCTTACCTAAATTTATGGATCAGATACCTGAAGAATAAGGCAGGTTTTCAAAATCTGTCCGAAAGTTAACAGGGTCAGGGCTATTCCCCTATAATCCATATCCTTCAAAGTGTGCTCCATAGAATCCCTAATTCTAGAGAAATTTGGAGGGTATACAGAGGTAGAGAAGGACCATTGATGGAAATCATCTCCTTGGCTGGAGAAATTACTAGGGCTCTTCAGAAAGACCAATTTACAGAACAAAATAAACAAAGAAAATGTTTTAAAGGTGGAAATCTACCAACAGATTCAGTCAGAATATAAATTTTAAAAAGTAATTCTGATCCAATATGACATTTTAATGTAAGAAGATAAAAACATGTATTAGCACCATTTAACCATAGGAGGAATTTGCTTCTTTTAAGAAAATGTTTATATTTGCATCTTTTAACAAATATGTTTATTATTTTTCTAAAAAAATTTTTAATGATTGACAATTAAGTCTGACTAAATGAAATTGAATCTTTATATCACTTATTCATAACTGAATTAAATAATATAATTCAGGGTTTGGGGGAGTTAGCACTGTGCTGTTAACTAGCAAGGAAACTACTACATTACTTGCCCTTATAATCTAACCTTGTGCTATGCAGACTGCTTAGAAGATAAATACATCTGACTTAGACGTTACTTACTAAAGCATATTCTCTTAATTAAAATTTGCCTTTAATGTATCAATTAATTAAGATTTTTTAATTGCATTCTATTTATGTTTCTGAATAGATTTCTTTTGAAGGTGTTGAAGGAAATATGATGCAATTTATCATTTAATTAAATAATAATAATAATAATAATAATAATAATAATAATAATAATAGTTGGATATTAGATCTCTATGAAGAAACTCTCCTTTGATTCACTTTTCCAAGCCATGAAGCAGTTAAATGTAGTCAACTCAACACAGATCAAAAAGTTCTTTCCAAGATTTGATTATCTGCAGATTATTACCAAGCAAAAAGCTTCTTTTCTCCTGCTTCTTGAAGCCTCAACATAGATAAGAGTTTGGCTATCTCTGAGAAAGTCTCTTCCAGGCATTCAGAAAAAACTGAGAATCACAGAATGGATGTGATATAATAAGAAAAAACATATCCTAATAAATGGAAAGGTTTAAATACTTCTAATGATAGTCATCATAATTATTGTCTTTATAAGTGCTTTAATACTTAAAATAATCACTAGAACAGTTTTCTATCTGACTTTATTGAAAAAGTTACATTAAGATTGTTTGGGGGGGGGGGAAAGTCTGATGCAAATGTTTATAGCCACTATAAGCTACAGTATATAGTTATTTTTATGGCAGAAAAGCAATACATTCTAAGCAAACACTGATAAAGTCTCTATTCTGAGAAATCCCCACCTCTCTTGGAACTGGAAAGTCACACAACCTGATAAGAGACAGTAGTAAACCTTCAAAAGAAAGACACAGGAAAAGGGAATATTAGGAGAAAAAACAGCAATCATGGGATGAAATGATCACACAAATGTATGCCTTGGTTAACAGACAAATGTCAAAATAATTCCCAGCAATTAAAATTAATGTTTTAACTAACCTGCACAACCTTCCAATATCAACAGTACTTTCATTATGGTAATTTTTAGATGTTATACTATAGTAGAGGAGTATCCTTATATTCAGAAGGTTTAAGAAATAATAAGAGGTAAATAATAATCATTCTGAAGATGTCATGGAATATATGAGGCTAACAGGTAGGCCTGGTGAACTGGGCCAGGATACACACCACATATATACTGTCACAGATAGATTTAAAGAGAGGTAGTAGCCTCAGGCGCACATTCACCCAAGTGATTCTGTTAAAGACCAATGTTTTTCTACAGGAATTCACTAGGGGATATGTGTAATGTTAAATCCTTTCTCTTCCCTAGGCCTCAGCAGTTCTGTGATCAGGCCAGCTGGGTGGGAGATGAGTTTTATCCACATGACCCCAGTAATCCTGATAACGATTAAAATTCCCCACTGATAATAATTGCAGGAATCAGCAATTTGATCTCCATTACCCAGCAGAGAACTGTTCAGGAAAGCAGCAAAATATAGATTCAGAACTTTATTAAGTGTAAAATTATCAAGAACATAGGAAAAAAGTACCTTATAGAGGTAGATTCAATTTAGCTTCTGAAGAGAAAGACCAGTCTTCCAAACACTTTTAAGATTGCTAGCAAGCCTGTGTATAGCAATAGTCTAGTAAACAAAAAAATACACTAGCACTTCACAATTTCTACGAGGTGATGAAATAATAACACAGTGGAAACTAACTAACTTAGAAGAGAAACAGTCACCAAAATGGTTCATTTCTACATCTCCACCAGAGGTACCTACAAAGAAAAGAATCTCTCTCAGCGTTGTACACCACGATTACCACTGTAACTGGAAGAAAATCAGATATCAGAGACATTTTTCTCTCAATTTCCCTTTTGTCTTCTTCATTTAGGAACCAATTTAGATCCCTCCACTCACTATTATGAACTATGAGAACAAAAGTAACTGTCCCACAAGAAGCCTGTGCATCCCATTATGATTATAGATAATGTGGTTTAATAAATCCACAACTGTAAACAGCTAAGGGTTCTTCAATATATTTTTCATATTCTGCATGGTCTGAACAACTGCTCAAATGAATCATTCCTGGCTCAGAATATATGACTTCTGATTCCTGCACAACTTCAGTTTTGTACTGTTAGGCACCCAAAGTTATTTAAGATGAGTTAATTTTCTAAATAAATAACATAAATATGATAAATCAAACAATTAATAAAGATGAATATTGCTATATACATATATTTATATGCTGGTGTACTTTTGTGACCAGTTGCTTTATGTATGTTTCTGAAGATTTAAGATATAATGGATGGATGAATAAATACTATCAAACTAGTCAACTTGTGCCATCAACTTTGTCCCTAGACAGGAGGGAAGCTGAAGCAATGTCTGACTCTCTTCAAAGCCAGAGAGTCCACCAGATCTCCAAATCATTTCTGATTTTTCCAAATTAATTGAGAGGTGCCCACTTTGATTTGATGCCTTGAATTGGTTCAAAAGTTTGTTTGAATAAATGACTTGGTCAAATCCTTTGAATCAAATCACTCATTTGTGGCTTTACATATTCTTAATAGCAAATGTGAAAATGATGAAAAAACAGAATCTATTAACACCACTACTGAAATTTATAGCAATATTCCCTACATAAGTGCAGATGCATGGACTGCATCAGTTTTGAGGTCTATGAAATTAGGAGAAAAGTGAAAAGTCTCCTACTTGGCTATACTGTGCTCAGTGAAAGCTGGGAATAATAGAATTTATTCATTCATATATACCTTTTATATTCATGGAGCAGATGATCTATGCAGGAAAGCTATTTCCAAGTACAAATTCCCTATCACTGAAATAAGCGACACAGTGATATGATGTAGAAATTATACAGAATAATAAAAACGCTGACAAATAGCATATTTATCAATATTTTAGTCACCTTTCACCAACTGTTTGCCCCATTTCATCAGACAATGAAATAGCTGCAATAGTTATGTAGAGGGGAACAGATTTCATTCATTTTGTTTATAATATATGACTATATGCTTATAATCTATAAGCATATTAACAAAAACTGTGACTCAAGATTCAAAAACACCGACATATACAGCCCTTCTCATTTCTCTGCAAACCTAGTTATTTTATGTACTTCAGCAACCAAGCTACTCTACCTTGTCATTTCAATTTTCACATATTTTCTGTTCGTACATGATTCAACGAAATCTCATCTCTGCAGCCCACTGCCAAAAGCTATGCCTGGAACAAAGCTCTTTCTAAAATTCAATCTCAAACAAAATTAAAAGGGGATGGGGGGGTGAGAAAAGAGAAAGAAAAGGGGGGGGGGGAAATCACATATGAGAATGCCAACCACAACCAATCTTATAAGTCCCATTCTCGCAAGTTCTGCAAATTCTTTTTGATTCATCAACAAACCTGAGCTTCAGGGAGTATGCAGCTGTTTTTGCTATCGCAGAGAGAATGACAACAAAAGGATTAAATAAAATGAGATCTCCTACAAATGCAGTAGATTGTTAATACCAATTGCTAACTCAGCACCCAGGTAATACAATGTGGAAAGACTGAAATACACAAGCTATGAGCTGGATCTAGGCAGGAGACTGAATCCTAAATGAGACTGAAACAACCTTAAATTGACTGGACCCACAGTATGCTGCAACCTAATCTTTTTAATTTCATGATCAGTGTGGCTTGTATTTGGCAGGGGGCATCAGAGTTCTTGATTATGTTGAAACTAATTAGTACAAGCTACAAATGGACTAACACCATGCCAACATTGCAGGCCTTTTCTTGGCCTCTTGGAGGTTTGCATAATTCAACCTTTTATTGCAATAACCCACTTACACCCTCTTTCAGCTCTTTTGGCATATCTTGGCCGTCAGGACAATTGTTACAGCAGATATGACTGGCAAATATTTACAAACAAACAAACAAAAGTATTTCCTTCTGCCAGGAAGAATTTCTATATTCCATCTTAGAAAATTCTAGGAGTCATACTTAGATTGAACCTACTAAATCAAGAAGTTTAACTGAAGACCCAATGATTTCATAACGTTTGCCTCGTAACACCCTATTTCCCAGAATATATAAATGACCATCTCCATGTAGGAAAAACTTATCTAGCAGGTCAAATATGGTACCTACATTTTCAAAATACTAATCACTTGATCTATTGTTCTGCACTTGCACGTTAAACAGAGCAAGACACAAAACATACAGAATACTCACAATCCTTTGTGTCTCCTTACAATTATTTGAAAAATAATAAAACATATGCAACTACAATTACATGAGACACTGGCATTGTCTAACATGATATCAGCCTTTCTCCATTCCAGAATATGGTGTTCTTATAAAATTAAAGTCTCCAAAGCAGTTCCCACACAGATAGAGGAAACACTGTTGTCAATGAATTTAAAAAATGTGCTTTCTGAAGAGTTCTTAAGAGTTTCCTGAGGAATTCCCAAATGGTAGAACAGACTTGCTATATATAACAAAATCCACTGATTAGGTTTAAAAAACAATTACAACCTGTCCCTGATACAGATAGTTCTTTACTTATGACGACAATTGAGCTCAAAATTAATGTTACTAAAAGAGACATTTGTTAAGTGAGTTTTGCCCCATTTTATGACCTTTCTTTCTACAGTTTTTAAATGAATCACTGCAGTTTTTAAGTTAGTAACATGACTGTTAAGTGAATCTGGTTCCCCATTGACTTTGCTTGTCAGAAGTTTGCAAAAGGTGATCACATGACCACAGGGCAATGCAACAGTCATAAATATGAATCAATTGCCAAGCATTTGAATTTTGATCACATGACATGGGGATGATGAAATGGTCGTAAGGGCGAAACATTGTCATAGGTTGTTTTTTTACTGCCATTGTAACTTCAAACAGTCACTACATGAACTGTTGTAAGTTGAGGACTACTGTATAGTGCTTTTAGGAACCTTAAACTATACTTCCCCTGGCTTGCACTCATATTCATGCCAATGGGGCATGATGGGAACTGTAGTCAAGGGGATCTAGAAGATGGCAGATTAGAATGAGGAATATTTTCTGAAACCACATAAAATAAATATGGCTGAGCAACTGAAAAAATTAGATTGAGCACCTACTGGTCCACAATAAGATAATGAACTAGCTAATTATGCAAAAGAATTTGACAAAATATGATCAAAAGAACAAAAGAATGCTGCTTCTCTGGCTTTTTTTTTTTTTTTTTTTTTTGCGGGTGTGGGTGGGATTGCATATTTGTTTCTGCCACTTCAGGAAAATTTCAAAATAAATCCATGCATGATTCAAAGCAAGCTGCTTTCCATCCATAAGCAGTTTTTGCATTATTATTGCTCTATATCACTCTTTTACATTGCTCTATATCACTCTTAACTCTGCACTTCTATGTGCCTTAACTGCAGAGTTTGGGACCTGTATGCATCTATGACTGAAGTGCACCACTGGGGAAGACTACAGGACTCACAGTGGTCCATCTGGGTACTTTTAGACACATTATGCAAAGTCTTTGGGAGAACGGCTCTAGGGCTAGGACAAGGGAAAAGAAAAGGACAACAAGCAGAAGGGGGTGGACTCAGTGACAATGACAATGGGTGGTCCATTGGATGACCAGAAGGACCACTTGAGAGACAGATCATAACAGAAAAAAATGTATCTGTGTGGTTGCTAAGAGTCTATATGCTCTTGATAGCACATGATCAATTCACAGGAACAATTATACCACCTCTTAATGAATAGTATCTAACCTACTCAAATTGTATCAGTCTTTTTATTCCCATGTTCAATAAACAAACAAATGTCTGAAATTATTTTTTGCCCAACTTAATTATATAATGTCAATAATCTGAGAGAAAAGGGAAAAGTTTCATATAAAATGCTAATAAATCACTTGATTCTTAATAGGATGCATTTTATTGGAATTTTCAATAAACTCGCCAGACATGTGCAAAGATGTTCTTGTATTATTAAGTTATTAAGTTGTATTATGAATTATTTTATAGTAGACAGGCATTTCTGCATAAGCTCACTTCTCATGCTCAAAAGTGCATATAATTGTTTTGAAATTACTGCAATTACTCATATGGATAATATGAGAAGGGAAAAATTTAAATGGGTTTTTAGTTTCTACTAATACAATTTACTCATTGTAAATAAGGAAGAAGATATACCATCAAGTCATCCATCAGTTGTTTGCAAACCAGCAGGAAAAGCTTTCTGGACCACAATGCAAAAACTCTGATCTATTTATTCTGTAAATGTAGGTGTCTAGAGACCACTGGGCACGTACAGAGTTATCAAGACCCTCTGTGACGGGAAAAATAAAAATAAACATACTAATGACACTATATAACAGTATGTGGGTAAGGCATTTTAGCTTTAAATTACATTACTAATGAGGTATATAAAGTGGTTCTAAATGGATTTAGGTCAAGCTGTAAGGCTGACCTTTAGCAGCTTATTGATTTTCAACAGTGATCTAGAATGTCATATACCAATAACAGAATTAAATGCTTCTCGTCAGTGAGGGGAGATCGTCAATGGCCTATCTCATCTCACACATCAGTCCTCCATCCAGGTACTGATAGAGTTAGATTCTTTAAAAATATAACACACATAATTCCTTAGCCACATTAGAAAAAAATACATCAGTCATGAATAAACAGGCAGATACTTGGAAGAAATAAATGTTGGACAACTTCATTTAGAAAGTGCAAAAAAAAAAACAACAACAAGTCAGTGCTTAAGAATTAGACATGTATTAGAAGCTATAGGATAATTTTGTATTATAAACTGTTTCTTGAAGAACATGAATGATGTTGAAGTTGAATGTGTAATGCAACATCTTCCTTTGGGGACATCAACATGAACACATCCAAAGCCTATTGCTCACAAGCATGGAGAGTTGCAGATCATTGAGACTAAGTGATCTAGATCACTGATCCAGTATTTCTCAAGCTTGGCTATTTTAACATGTGTGCACTCAACTCCTGGAAGCATTACTTCCTCCTTGCTCTGTGCTGGGTATCCAGAGCTAACTAGGCAAAAGACAAGGTTTTAAAAAGTCAAGATGGTAGCTATAGCAGCGTGATTGATCCACCATCACAAAGGCCAGACTTTTTTTAACCACACCGTACAGATACCCCTAGTTATGGATTTTACTTCAACATGCTATAATTCTCCAGAATGTATTTAGCCACATCACGGGCAACAGATAACATTCTGCTTCCATTATTGTTGTGAAGGAAAGCCTATGTAAAGCAGCACTTATTTGAGAAGGTTGTATAAATATAATATGCATAAAGTGTGCTTCTATAAGAAAAAAGTAGATTGCATTTATTTAGGTAAGTTGCCTAGGAAAAACTTTTTATGCAAAGTTATGTGCAAAATCCATACATCAGATACCCACAAACTCTTGATGCTATGACTGATTCACTGAAAAACTGAATGAAGTAGTATAAAACATTAGCATTACTTATAGCATTCAGACTAGATGTATATTTATTTCTACATCCCTATCCAACGTAGAGCCTCTCCAGAAAGTTATGCTGAGTTCAGTGTTTCGGCAACTTTAAGTTGCATTAACTCCCAGAATTCTCTCATCAACTCCCAGAATTCTCTCATCACCCAATTTTGGGAGTTGAAATCCACACATCTTAAAGTTGCCTAGTTTGAGAAACAATGGTCTAGTTAATACATAAAGCTCTCCAGCAAAAATGAATCTACCTTCATCTTCCAAGATAACTATCTTCATTGCTGAAGTGGTGTAACTGTTTCTTAATAGTTAACTGAAATTTATTTTTTTCTTAACTAGGTCATTAACATCTAGATTAAATCTATTAAGTTTCTTCATGAATAGGTGCTATACTGTACACTATGCTGTCTTCTGAGTTTCTTCTGTATGTTTTCATCCTCCTTGAAATACAGCATCCAGAACCATATCTGGAGATGAGGCTAGGTACCACAGGAAGAAATATTATTGTCTGAGTCTAGTTACTGGCAACTCTATTTTACTAATGCAGCCTGCTTTCTGTATACTTGTTAAGTTTAGAGAAGAAAATCAAGGCATGCCCATCACTTTGATTATTATAGCGTAAAGTCAGATGGGACCATTGGCCATTAAATCCAACCTTCTGCTCAATGCAGGAATTCAAATTTAAGCCTCCCTTGAAAATGTCTATTCAGATTTTGTTAGAACATATCCCACTAATGAGATGGGGAAGTCAACTGTCAAGCTGTTCTTACTAAAACTAAGAAAGTTTTCCTTAAGTTATTATCATGACTCCATGACCTGTACTCTGGAATGAAGGATTTGTCTAATTGAAGAGAAGCCATATACATTCCCTCATTTATCCTTTATCAAGGAAAAAAATGAAACGCTACCAATCAAACATCATGAGATGAATTGCTATAATGTTTCATACACAATGCTTCCCAGTTAGCTCCTAGAATCAAAATGAATGCCTTGTAAAGTACACACGTCTTGTGATATCCCAGTTGAAATCTGAATGTTATGTACAGTATCAAAAATGTTAACCATCTCACTGATACATAAAGTTGTTTATCTGGAACAGTCTAATACGTTTCACTTTCAGAGCTCTTAAATCATGTGCCTATGTGCTGACTTGCACGCTCCTGTTGTAAAGTAGAGACTAGTTTCACTTCTATACTAAACATTGGACTGAAGTGCAAATATGATTAACAGCATTCCTGTTTGAGTAGGATATAATCAGCCAGAACAATAGGAGAAGTTAGCATAAACAAGAAGTCTATTTTCTCAGCCAATCTTCCAAAATGTTCAGTAAACCAAGATTGCAAAATTCAGCCTTAGTAACTTTATTTGCATTAAAGTCTCAATTTAAAAAAAGGTTAAATCCCAGCTCAAGGAAAAAAGGAAAGTAGATAATTTCAAGAGGGTTTCTGTATCCCTCTTAAGGCGAAATCATGACAAACAAGCTTTTCCATCCACAATGGATAGATAGTTCCAGCAAGCTTTTTAATATTTTCCCACTAAAAGAGCTCAAGAATTCCAAAGAGAGAGCAATTGCTAGGCAGCAGCAGAATTAATCTATTAGATCAAAAGAAAACATTAAAATTGTATGATAAAAATACCCAGTTTTTTGGAAACATTTGTAATGTTGACATGATACTGTGGGTGCTTTCTCAAAAGATCTGTTTTGGCCTTGCTTATTCATAAAATGGCTGTCATGGAAAAACAATTATTTAAGCCTCAATTTATTAGTATACTCGCTATCACAGTTTTTAACCTCTATTCCAGCCAAACATTTTTACCTCCTACTCATCTTGGTCTTTTTTCTTCACATCTCTAAACTTAATTTCATACTTCCATCATTTTATTTTCTAAAATAAAATTAATTAAAAAGTGGGGGCTGTGAAACTTTGCAATGTATTTATTTTCCACTTTCAAATATATGTGTCTGTGTGAGAGAGACAGACAGGTAGAGGAGGAAAAAGTTCATGGGCCCCCCTTGACACACTTGTTGTTGTTGTTAGTTGCGAAGTTGTGTCTGACCTATTGCAACCCGATGGACGTTCCTCCAGGCCTTCCTGTCCTCTACCATCTTCTGGAGCCCATTTAAGCTCACACCTACTGCTTCAGTGACTCCATCCAGCCACCTCATTCTCTGTCGTCCCCTTCTTCTATTGCCCTCAATCTTTCCCAGCATTAGTGTTGCGTCCTTGGCGGGAAAACAGACACGAGAAGCTGCTGGAGTTCTCAGGTTCTTTTATTCAGCGTTCAGCTTACAGGAAGATGGCTTCAGCTCAGCCCAAACGCCTCGCAGCCCCTTATATAGGCAACTCCCGGGTAAATGGGTTACTTTTCCCGCGCCAGCACCCGCGCATGCGCACGGCGCTGGCGACAGCCTGTCTGGTCCCGGGCAGCTTTGCACCTGCCCGGGACTGCCTGCAAACGCCCGAGCCGTGTGCAAAGGCTCGGGACATAACACCCCTTTCCCCCGGGCTAAAACTACTACCAACATACAGCATTTATTTTATATAACATTTTGCTCCCCAGTGCTCCCACTGTTGACTGGCCTTTGCCTTGCCAGCAATGTTATGTAGTCTTCTAGGTACTTGGGAGATTTCTTTGCTCTCTGTGACCTTCTTAGCTGTGGGTTACTGGCATAAGTCCCCTGACTGGAGGGAGGCGTGAGCCTATTCTCTCTATTGTGCCCGGGTGTCTTCCAAGGACTGTGCCCCGATGCCTGGCCTGCTTGCTTGCCCACCGGGCTCGTCAGGCCAGGGCTTCTGTTGCTTTGTGACCTGGTTGACCTGCCTAGCTGTAGACCCTCCGGCCCCTTGAAGTGATAGCCGCTGCTGGGCGTCTCTGTAGGACCTCCTAGGTCAGTCCAAGACCTGTCAGGAGGCTGTCCATTCCCTGAACCCCATTCTGTGTTTGGGCTCATGTGGGTTTCTGTACTCTCCCCAAACTCAGGTGTCCCCTGATTTGTGCTAGGGGTGTTGTAGTCGGGACTTGGTTCCTCGACTAGCTCTGTGTATGTTTGACCCTCTGTAGGATTTGGGGTAAGGTCATGCCAACTTTGGGGATTGTGTGCCAGCTCTCTTGCGGGGAATGATTTGTTGGGATGCCCCCGGGTATCCTCCGTGGCTGGAGTGCTGTGTGCTGTGTGTGGAAAGTGAGTATGCCCCCGGGGTAACTCCCTGGCTGGAGTAGGCGTGAGTGCCTGTTGTGTGGGTAAGCTCCAAGACTTCCTTTTCGGAGCAATTGCAGAATCTGGGGACGAGCCGTTTGTGGCTCCCTCAGTGGCGATGGGCAGTAGCTCTTGCCCTTCCCTTTGCTCCAAAGGGTCCCCCTCCCCCCCTGGAAAAGACCCAGGAGTTTCAGCAGAAAAGTCCCGCCTAGAGCGGAGTTGGTCGATGTGCCGACGCAGGACACGACCGTTGTCCAGGTCAACCTCGTAGGAGAGAGGACCTGTGATCCTGGACACAGAAGCGGGGACCCATGTATGACCAGGCCCGTAATTGCGAGCCCAAACCGGGGCACCCACCAGTAGTTGTCTAGGTGCCCTAGGATGTGAGGTAGATGAAGGCAGTCTGTCCGGATGCAACCGGTCAAGTCTCGTAGTAAGTTGGCGCCCCCAACGAAGTTCAGCTGGACTTCTCCCTGTAGAAGTGGACGGTGTTGTGCGATAAGAAAGGAGAAAGTCAGCCAACCTGTGATGCCAGTCCCCGTAGGTGAGTCTCTTCAAGGCGTCCTTTGCGATGCGCACCATGCGTTCAGCCATACCGTTGGTGGAAGGGTGAAAGGGCGCAGATGTGGCATGACGAATCAGGTTTGCCTGTCAGAAAGCTTGGAATTCGGAGGAGGTGAATTGAGGGCCGTTGTCAGACACAATGACATCTGGTAGCCCGTGTGCAGCAAAAATCCCCCTCAGTACCTGAATAGTCTTTGCAGTGGTGGTGGTCGAGACAGGCACAACCTCAAGCCATTTTGAATGGCTGTCAACAAGGACCAAGAAGAACTGGCCCTGAACGGGCCCAGCGTAGTCAATGTGCACCCTAGACCATGGGGACTGTGTTTCCTCCCATTTATGCACAGGAGCTTGGGGCATCTCTGGGCGAGATCGTTGTCACATGTGGCATGCGTGTACCTTAGCCTCAATATCTTTATCTAAAGCAGGCCACCACAAGTGGCTGCGTGCAAGAGCCTTCATGCGAACAATGCCAGGATGACCCTCGTGGAGGGATTCTAAGACCCTAGTCCTCCTTGAGGTGGGAATGACAACTCTGTTTCCCCAAAGCAAACAACCCTGAGAAAGGGACAATTCGTTCCTTTTGGACCAGAAACTCTGAAACTCAGGACTAGGGCAGTGCTCAGGCCACCCGGACAGGACCCAGGAGCGGACACGTGAAAGTGTGTGATCTGTACCTGTTTCAGCGGTAACATCCCTGGCACTAAGAGGAAGCTCGGGCAAGGCTTGGAATGATAGAATGTTGACAGCTGGCGCGGGGTCAGCTTCTACTACTGGCAGAGGCAACCTACTGAGGCCATCAGCATGGCCCATTTCTTTCCCAGGCTTGTGGAGTCATGAAAAATCATATGCAGACAAAAAAATAGACCACCTAAGCATTCTAGGGGAAATGATGTGGGGAGTCTGCTTACGTGTGGTAAACAGTCCCAGCAGAGGCTTATGGTCAGTGAAGACCGTGAAATGCCTGCCATATAGAAAATCGTGGAATTTTTTAATTCCAGCAACAACAGCCAGAGCCTCCCTGTCTATCTGAGCGTAGTTGCGCTCGGCAGAAGACAATGTTCTGGAGTAGTATGCAATAGGAACCTGAGTTCCATCAGACCTGAGGTGACTCAGGACAGCTCCAACCCCGTAGGGGGATGCATCACAAGCGATGCACACAGGGAGAGACTCGTTGAAATGTGCAAGAACACTGTTAGAAGTGAGCAAGGCCTTGACTTCTTTAAAGCAAGCCTCATGTGCTTGTGACCACAGCCACACAGCTTGTTTGTCTAGTAGCCTGTGAAGAGGCTCAGCTACACTAGCTTTATGTGGAAGAAAAGAATTGTAGAAATTCAGGAGGCCTAGAAGGCCTGAAGTTCGGCCTTAGACTTTGGCCTGGGTGCTTCTAAAATAGCAGTTAGTTTGGATTCAGCAGGATGAATCCCAGCAGCATCAATTTTGAATCCCAGAAATTCAGTAGAAGGCACCCCAATCTTGCATTTGTCTTTTCTGAGCTTAAGGCCTGATTTCCTGAATCTTAACAGGACAGCCCTAAGCCTTTCAGCTAGAATGTGTGTGGAGTCTCCTGCAATCAAGACATCGTCAAAGTAGGGGCAGACCCCTGGTATACCTCGTAGTGTGTTTTCCATTACGCTTTGGAAAATCCCAGGAGCGACATTCACTCCAAACTGTAGCCTTTTTACCTTAAAGGCTCCCCTGTGGGTCACAATGGTCTGAGCTATGGCAGCATCATCATCAACAGGCAGCTGTTGATATGCTTGAGCTAGGTCAAGCTTTGCAAAAACACGCCCCCCCTTGAGAGAGGCCAGGATGTGACTGACCACAGGAACAGGATAGGCATGTTGCTGCAATGCCTTATTGAGTGTGCATTTGTAATCAGCACAAATGCGAATGTCCCCATTTGCCTTTAGAGGCGTGACAATGGGGGTCTCCCATGGGCTGGAATCAACAGGTTCTAGGATTCCTTGTTGGATTAGTTTGTCTAATTCAGTGTCAATCTTACTTTTTAAAGCAAAAGGGACCCTTCTTGCTTTAATCCTAATGGGAGTGACAGTGGGGTCTAGCTTTAAGGACACAGGTGGTCCTTTGAATGTGCCCAGCTGGGGGCTGAAAACATCTGCAAATTCCTTGCAGACTTCCTGTAGGTCGAGTGTTTGTAAGCTGTTGAGTCCTGTGACGTGTATCCCCAGGGCCTCAAACCAATCGAGTCCTATGAGACTCGTTCTTTCACCCCCTACTACTAACAAGTCTAGTGGACCTTCAAAACTCTTGTATTGCACGTTAAGGGTGGCCTCCCCCTTAACACACACTCTTGAGTTCTGAAAATCAGTTAATACAATATCAGAAGGCCTTAACTTGGCCTTAGTCCCACTACTGGAACAAATCTTCCTAAATGTATGCAATGAAATGATGGAAAGGGCAGACCCTGTGTCTAGTTCCATAGATAATGGAACCCCTTGTAGCTTCACGTTGAGTGACAGCTTTTTCTTCATGGGCTTGTGTGTGCCTGTCCTACAAATGTTTCTACGCGAAGCGCAAAAACCTACCCTATTCTGGCTGGGGACTCTGGTACCCTTCAGGCGTTCTTCTTGAGGTTGTGCCTTTCGTCGGCCCAGACACACAGCTGCAATGTGCCCTTGTTTGCCGCATGCCCGGCAGGTAGCGGAGCGGAACTTGCAGTCGGTTCTCCTGTGGCGACCTCCACAGCCGATGCACTTGAGCGGAGCTGAAGAGCTTCCCTTCTGATTTTCTCCCTTCGCGGGGTGTAGACGGTCGACTTCTTCGTCCGGATCCTCCTCGGAGTTTCGTCGGACGTCTTCTTGGTGCACGGACGCACCCTCTGCACTGCTTCTGATCGGCCGCATGTTCTTGACGGCGCCGCCTGCTGCTTCTTCCGCGGTGGCTTCCCTTAAAGCGTCTTGGAAGGATAATTCTTCCTTAGCGAAAAGTCTCTGTTGTAGCTCTCGATGCCTCAACCCGCACACGAATCGGTCCCTCAGTCGTTCCTCGAGGTCCTTGAACTCGCAGGGCTTGGCGGCCTTCCGTAACGCGGCGATGTATTCCTTGGCTGACTCACCGGACCGTTGATCCCTCTGCTCGAAGGTGTGGCGCCATGAGATAACGGACACCTTGGGGTGGAAGTGGTCCTTCAGCAGCTTCTTCAGGTCTGCGTAGCTTACAGACTCTACTGGAACAGGTGCTGCAAGGTTTTCTGCGATTTCGAAGGCGTCTTGGCCGCAAGCGCAAAGCAGGGTGGCAGCCTTCAAGCTATCTTCCCTCACTTGGTTTGCCTTGAAGTAGTTCTCCATTCTGGATACGTAGGACTCCCACCGCTCTGGATGTGAGACGTCGAATTCCGCAAGCCTTCCGATTTTCGCCATCTTCGGATCTTCAGGAGACGGGTCTATCAGCCAGCCTACCCCCGAATGCGCACTGGATTGGCGGGCAGCTGCTGAGTCAACACCGTTCCTCTTCCGCCGCTCAGGACTCCTTGGGTAAGCTTACACTTTTTCCTTTCCAGGTAGTGCAAGGCATCCCATCCTCGTCGCCAGTGTTGCGTCCTTGGCGGGAAAACAGACACGAGAAGCTGCTGGAGTTCTCAGGTTCTTTTATTCAGCGTTCAGCTTACAGGAAGATGGCTTCAGCTCAGCCCAAACGCCTCGCAGCCCCTTATATAGGCAACTCCCGGGTAAATGGGTTACTTTTCCCGCGCCAGCACCCGCGCATGCGCACGGCGCTGGCGACAGCCTGTCTGGTCCCGGGCAGCTTTGCACCTGCCCGGGACTGCCTGCAAACGCCCGAGCCGTTTGCAAAGGCTCGGGACATAACAATTAGGTTCTTCTCCAGTGAATCCTTCCTTCTCATTAGGTGGCCAAAGTATTTGAGTTTCAACTTCAGGATCTGGCCTGAGCAGTCGGGATTGATCTCTTCCAGGACTGACTGGTTTGAACGCCTTGCAGTCCAGCACCATAATTTAAAGGCCTCAATTCTTTGGCGTTCAGCCTTTCCTATGGTCCAACTTTCACAGCCATACATTGCAACTGGGAAAACCATGGCCTTGACTATACGCACTTTTGTTGGCAGGGTGATGTCTCTGCTTTTTAGTATGCTGTCTAGATTTGCCATAGCTTTCCTCGCCAGAAGCAAGCGTCTTTTAATTTCTTGGCTGCAGTCCCCATCTGCGGTGATCTTGGAGCCCAGGAAAATAAAATCTGTCACTACCTCCTTGACACACTAGGAGTCATCAAATTTTAGAGTGTCAAAAAGGTAGAATGCAAACCTAAATAAAAATCAGAAGAGCAAACCTATAACTATGAAAGTAAAGTTGAAGTTGACATTTCTGTAGAACTGAAACAGTCCAAAGTAGCAAACTGGCCAATAATGCAATATAAATGGATTCAAAACCAATTCATAAACTTCATCTCTTTTGTTCCATTACATTTATCATCAAAATATTAATAGTAGCAGGGAGGGCAGATGTAATTTCAACAAAAAAAGAAAACCCCTCTGTATTGTTTATATTTGCAGAAAAACAGTCTAAAGAAATTATACACACTTAACCTACATACCCATATCTGTCAGGAACAATTTGGACATACCAAACCTAATCATAAGCCATTTTTCACAATTAGCATACAAGTGGAATATTTGGGAAGAGTGGGAACTAGCCAGTTGGTTACTGCCATGGAAATAAAGAAGGACAAAGTAGTCAACTTGTCCCTCAAAAGCTTCAGGCTGTTAGTGCTGAAGGTTCTGAAATGACGGTTCGCATGATGGCCAAAAATACTTTATGATCCGTCCTAGGATCCTAAGACACAGAGGGCCAGTCTAAAGTTCCTTTTACTCTTGCTCCTCAGAAGTTACAAAGGGCAGGCAGCTAGCTCATAGTATTTTAAAATCTCAAGGGCTGCCATGTCATGTTGTGAAGTAAATCTCATACAATTCATCACCCAAGTTGGAGGAAAATAGTTTGAAGCTCAAAAATAATGAATTCTGTCATTTCCAATAGAAGTGTGAAGGGAGAATTATGAATGAACCTTTTAAAAATACGTGTGTGCAGGGAGATTGCCCTTCTACGAAATGAAAGCAGCACGCTTGTGTTTAAATGGCCCAATCCTGAATCCGAGACCTTTCGCTTTCAATTAACTTAAATTGACAATTGGAAAAGGGTTGAAAATGTAGCCTGGCTCTTTCAGTTTGATAGATTTCAGCTTTGACATTATATGTGTTATTCCAACCTGAATTTAACTTTTAAAAAAGGAAGAAAGAAAATGTAAAGTGAAAACCTGATTCAATCGCAGTGATTGAATTATATTTTAAAATATCTACAAAATACCTAAAATTTAGCACACTTTTGTTTTGCTTTTGATGCAGCCACCTGTCAATTATGGCAGTTACATTATCATATCAGAATTTCACAATAATAATGCATTCATGACCCAACCTTGAGAATATTTACTTAGATTTATGTACTATAAAGTTCAGTATGGGCAGTATTTATATCTGGTGTTCATCAAATTGAACTTTAAGTTTTAATACAACACAAATAAAATGAGAGTACTATGTGCTCCTTTGCTTAAAGTATGGCATTTTATATTACAATGATAATGTTCTAGAAGAATTTCACCTATCAGCCAAACAATAACAATCCTTTCATCCTGTATGGTTCTGCATAAGCACTGGAATAAAGCAGCTATCAGAACAATAAATCAGGTAGCAACAAGAATTGGCTTCATGTAACAGATACTGGATATGCAACCCTGCTTTTATTTCATGCTTAACATCACTGTAATAGGGAATTTCTTTTACCTGTTTTTCAGCTTAGTTGCGATGCAAGGACAGGTTCTCATACAGGGTTCATTTAAACAAGATGTCAGAAAGAAATTAATCATCATTTAAAACTTCATACTTACCTATAAAATTACCATTAATACTACTAAAAAATAAAGTTAAAAGATCAATGAGCCAAAGCATTGTGAGGCAAGCCACTCAGCATCCAAAGCCTATTATGCTATTATGTGACCGGACAAATCACATTCTTTGCTGTTCTCAGGTCCAAAGCTGTAATCTTAGACTGACCTAAATTTCATGTTATAGAGTGGAGTTTAAATTATTAGTAATATATCTGGAGAGAGAGAGAGAATGAAAGAGAGATATCTAACTGAATGAACCAATAGATACTGAATACATAGATTTTCAAAAGATTCCTGACAAATCCATCAATAAAGACTGAGCAAATTTAGCTGCCATGGCCTAAGAGGACAGGGGCTCTTCTACATTGGCAACCGCTGTCATCTTCTTTCTGGCAGACTACATTTAAAAAATTTTGATAAATTGTTTACCAATGTAGGCTTACCGGTGATAATTGAGACTGGGAACTCCATTGGTACAGTCACACCGAATTACAATGGAAGATCCAGCAGTCCCAGTTTCTGTCAGTAGGCAAATCCAATGTGGTCACAGCATCTTGAAATCACAGGGCTGCCATTTACAACCTACTGCCAGTTTCCCCATTGGCTCTGCTTTTCAGAATCCAGCAGTGAAAGTTTGCAAATGGCAATCACATTATCATGGTTATGCTATGATGCCATAATAGTAGGCTGGTTGCCAAGCCCCTGAATCATGATCACGTGACTACTATGATGGCCCCAACTATGAAGACCTGTCTTAAGTCCCCCTTATTCAGCACCATCATAACTTTCAATGCTTGCTGAACAAGCAGAGATTAAGCGAGGACTAGCTGTGACTGTAGAAAAATCCAAGAACTATGAAAGAATTCCAGCAATTGCTGTTTCTCAAGTACAAGCTCTATTTCTAATGAAATTCAAGTTTAAATTTTTGCAGATTTTCTCTTGCTTAAGCTATGAAATCTGCTGAACTGACTTTCCTTTTAATAAGAAGTCCTGTTTCCATTTATCTTTAGCTTTGGTATCAGCAGAATCTAATATCAGATTATTTTCCTCTATGTGAAAATTAACTGCCACACCTGCTAAGAGAACAAGAAATGGGAATAAACAGATAAGTCTTATATTGCTGAATTATGCAAGATGGAAGGCTGAGTCCAAGTGTTTTTAACTTGCATAGGCAACCTGGAATTAGAGCTGAGCCCTGAAGTGGCTGTATTTGCATATGGTACCAAACTATTCAAAGTGAAAAAATAAAAGAGGAATTGTGCAGAGACCCAAGAAGATCTATCCCAGTGAATAGACTTTTAAATGGCAAATATAACCTCTGTTGGCATAAAAAAAAATGCAGATTTTACCCTATATATTAATGGGATGTCAGCTGGTAGAGAAAAAACAGAAAAAGGGATCCTTGAGTCATAGTGGACATCTCACTGAAAAAGTCAACCAGTGTGCAGCTCTTGTAGAAATCAATGCTTAGAATCATTAGAAAAGAATCTAAAAACAGGCTCACAGATACAATAATATCCTTTAAAACTCTGTAGTGAGTACACACTTGACCTCGGTACAAATTCAGTTACCACATCAGGAAAAGAAAAGCAGCAAAAATAGATAAAAATAGGGGATGGTAGAGTGGCTTCTTTATTTAAAAAAAACCTATGGCAGCAACTGAAGCTGTTCTATTTGGAACAAAGGGGTGTGAGGGAAACATGACTGTATTTAAAATCATATATAGCTTAGACCAGGGGTGTCAAACTGGCAGCCCACAGGCCGGATGTATCATGCACAGGCCACACGCACCCCGGCTCCGCAATGGAAAAAATGTTGCGATACGTCATGATATGTCACATGACATGATCGAGTTTGACACCTGTGGCTTAGACGATACAAAGATTTTCTCTTCCTCTTTTAAAATATTACAATTCCAAATCATTCTCAACACTGCCATTATTTTTCACCAAGCACATATTCATTCCTAGTAATATATTAACAGCAGACAGTTTGCATAGATTTAAAAGAAGATTGGATATATTAACAGAGGATCAAGCTATCAATGGCTACTAATATTAACGGTGACTTACTGCATTTGGAATTCTTGATCCTCTCTCTTCTTCTTTTACTGCACATACTTCTTAAGTATTTTTATGTATCCCATTTCTACTATATTCAACTTACTTTCTGCTTCTCTTTACCCAAACTCTTAACTACATATAACAAAGTAAGCAAAGTAACACTATTAAACACAGTATCTTTCACTTTCAATAAACATTCATCCCTTACAAAAGATTATTTTTATTTTGTAAAATGTTTCCATCAGTTTCCCCAACTTCAGTAAACATTAAACTAAAGTATACATGTTTTTCTATTTGCTGTAGTTTTTATTATTATTTACATATAACCTGCAATCCTTCGTTCCATTTTTCCTGCCAGCACAACTACCTTGGTATTCCACATATTAATTTTCAGATCCTTACTTGTTGTTATATCATTCAATCTCACTGAAAATCATTTGGGTTCTTAATCAACACAACAAAACTGTCTACATAAAAAAGTATGCATATTTTTGCATTTCCAACTAATGTGTCTAGTGTCATCACAAGCATTCTTTATAATTTTTTTTATAAATACATTAAGCAACCAAGTGACATCATACCTTTTTATCTGCCTTTTTACCTTATTGGTGTTGAGTCACTAAGTATTCCATTTATCCTCGCATGTTTTACTTCCATCATACATTATTTTCATTGCCTTAGGCAACCAATATGCAACTCCCTTTTATTTTTGCATTCAATTTGGCTACCTTTGTAGAAGAGAAATGTTCTTCCAATCAACAGGCACAAATTTAGTTTAGTTTAGAAACATGTTAAACAAACCACAGAGCTACTCTATAAGGAAACCACATCAATAAATTAGCATTTCTCCAATTACATCTCTGAAACCTTAATTTTTTTTAATATTTTCAGATCAAATCTGACTTTCTTTTCGTATTTTTTTTTTGAAGACATGAACATTTATGGCATTTGTTTCAGTTCATTCAACATCTCATTATCACTCCCTTACTAAGCTCTAAAATATTCTTTCAGCATTCCTTCACTTCAGTTTTATCCCAAATATCTTTATTACTTCTATTTTTAATTTTGTTCATCATACTCTTTGTTTAGTCCTCTTCAACCATGGCCGAAATAATTATTTATTTCCATACAAATCACTCTACATGTTCTCTGCCTCTTTTGATTTTTACATTTCCTTGCTTTATATACAACAATCCTTTCTCTATGTGCACCATGTACATTATCTTTCACTCTGATTTTTGTAGCAATTATTATCATATGCAATTTTTTTCATCCACAGCCTCTTTTACTTCATCATGCCAAGCATCTTTTTTCATATTTCCAACAATGCAACTCCATGCATTTCTGAGGATATAATCACATACTTTACTTTTTTCCAACCAACTTCCTTATCTTCTTTCCTTGAATTTATTTTCTAGTAATATTGTCCGAACGTAATTCAATGAAAAATGGGAACAGAGAGAATACCTACCTATATAACTCTATACATCTAATCCATAGATTAGGATTTGTAATGAAATTATACAATAATAAAATATATTTTTAGAAATACTAAATGCTTCATAACTCTTTCAAAACCTTCTGAAACACTAGTCAGAACATGAGAAAGCAACAGTTTCTCACCATAATGTTTAGTATGTAGCTTTAATATAATTGTTACAAAATTCCTCCCATTCAAAGTAACCTTATGAATTTTATTTGGATGTAAGACTATTGAATTGACTAGGATTTAGAATTAGATACTCTGATGGTATTTGAATGCACATTTACCTGGGAGTAAATGCACTGGGATAAAAATTTGCAGCAATTCCTCTACAGGCAAGGAGTACAATGCTATGCAGAATTAAGAGAAGCAACATTTCCTGGAAGTCAGGAAAAATGTTTGGTACAAACATTCTAAGGCTTGCCTGTATTTCTTTTCTTAAAAAGGAACACAAAATCCCCAGCTCTAGTTTGCAAGCCCCAAAGCCTTCTGAGATCCTGATGCCAAAATAGAGCAGCAATGTGACCAATTTGGAATAGAACAAAAATTAGTGGAAAAAACATCATAAATAAGGATGGAAAGGAAGGCACAAAATCTCTATAGCAGAAAAAAAAATCTTGTCTCTTCTGCATTAATCCATGCTGGTTTTTCTTTCAACTGTTTCCTATATTGTATAGTCTAGTTCCCACAACATGTTAAGCTACAGTTTTTATAAGCAAGTTTTATTGACTATAGCATCATCTGCAGAGTTTAGATTCAAAAATTAAGTTTAAAAAAAAGTGTTCAGTTTGCACATTACATTTAGCCAGAACCAAAGAAATCATATGTGTCCATTTATTTATTTGGGTTAGTATTCAATATTAAACTGCAACTTCAGTCTTTAAAATGTCTACTCTCTAAAACTGCCAGACCCGGATTGAGCAATCATAAAAAATCCAGATAACCACTTGATGGCAGCAATGAGTCAAAGGTATGTTTGTATGTTTGTTTGTTTGTTTCCCTGCTGCCATACAGCTTTTGTCCAGATTTTTGTATTCTACCCATCTACTACTAAGGTAGATTTTTTTTAAAAAAAAAAAAGCCTTCCTGGAAAGGGAAATAAAACCTGAACACTTCTTAAATGTTATAAAATTATATTTGCATAGCTAGATAGAAGGTAAAAGGAAGCCCTGTTAGAAAACAGAAAGTTCCAATTAAAGTTACATGTATACCACTGTAACATAATCTATTGGTTGCTGTGAAAATCAACAGAAATTTCCCTTTATTTTATAATTCAGTTTCAGGAATCCATGAGTAAAAAATAAAGCAAGAAAAAAAGCCTTGGGGTTTTTTTTAAAGAAGTTTTCTGAGTGAGCTTCTTGAACAGCAGCTATGAAATTACAGCAGTACGGTGTGTTATTACTGCCTTTCAAGAATTCAGCACACTTCTAAATGTAATGCAACTCTGGGAATGAAAGAATGGAGAACAGAAGCTTCAAGATAGTGGCTTGCCTAAGTCCATCTGGGACCTCAGTGAAGAAGAAAATGTGAACTGCTTAAATTCATAGTTAAAATTTCTATCCTATGCCTCAATGTAAGGACCATATTTTTTGTGGCACTAAAGCTCTCTTTAAAACAGTTTTTTTTTTTTTGTACTGTCAGGAAATTCCAAAATTGTAGCCTAAGTCTTAAAAAGGTTTAATATGGTTTAAAAATAAAGACCAACTCTCAAAATCCAGATGCTCCAAAAAATCATAACCTGTCTGCGTGTATTTTACCCTTGCATGTTCTGCACCATAATTCTGTTCCCCTCCATTCACTAAAACCTGTTGGATCTCTGCTATACACAGTTGGTAATAAATCTCATTGAATTCTCTGGCATTTGCTTGTTTCCCAACATTGTACTGTATATCAAATGCCATCTTACTACCATACATGGAAATAAATCCCTCTCAATACAACTGAGCTTATTTGTATAGGAGATACACTGAAGGTAATCTGCACAACAAAACAAAAACAGGATAACGGTTTAAATATATTTGAAGAATCCAGAAGAAATTCAATACTGTTGTCCAGGTGCTACTCCGACTAATGTTAGTAAATAGCAAAATAAAAAAGTACATAGAAACTTTATAAATAAAATATTCCAAAATTTGGAGTGAGATATTCTAAGGAGATTTTCATAATAGGTGTGTTTTATATACACACAGGAACTCTTGCAACTGAGCCATAGTTTATTGAATTAGCTAAGTGGCTTTAATTTCTATACCTTATGGAATCACATTGGTCAACTGACAAGATGGAAACGCTATGCCCCCCAAGTCTCTTCTAGAACCCTCAGAATCTATGGCCTTCTGACCATGCTAGTAAAAACTGAAGGCATGTTTTCTGCTACTTTGAGATTTGACAGTAGTGTAAAGTATTAACACTTTCAGCAAACTGGCATCAAAAAAACACATGGGATTAAAACTTCCATCATCTTCATCCCAAGTGGAAAATGTAACCTTTCTTTCTGTTAATTTGAAAGCAGACTGGCCCTTCCACATTTATTCAGTGTTAAATGAGAAAAGACAATTTCTATTTTGGTATCCCTAATCAAGTCTGATGAACATCGGGGGGGAAAGAGAGAAATGGTTCTGCTTTCTAATTGCACAAGCCACAAAAGTGTTCTGAAAAAGTAGCTGCATTGGGATCTTGTCCTACACTTGATTTTTTTTTTAATGTGTATGAGGTGTGCCTCAGGCAGAGCTGTTGTGCATCTGTGAGACAGGAAGAAACAGACAGGGAAGCAAGTAGTAAGCAATGAAAACAGCATCTAAACTGTGTTTTTTCCCCCTTTCTCAAAGCTGCAGAGTAACAGAGGAATTATGGGAAGCATGGAGCAGGTTACAAAAGAACATTTAAATGTTTTCCATCTTAATCTCCCTTTAAACACATTTTCAAAAAGCAACAAGAGGAAGAAGAGAAAAAGAGACTGGGATGATCAATAAAACATTCAAACAACCTTCCCACAACTCACATTTTACCTGAATATTTCATAGTGTATAGTCTACTTTTGTGTCTGTTGTCATTACATGAAATGCAAAATCATCTTCTTGAGGAACAAACCCAGTAGGACAGTGGTAGCGAACCTATGACATGTGTGCCAGAGGCAGCACTCGGAGCCCTCTCTGTGGGCATGCGTGCCATACCCCAGAGATGGCAACCATCCCTCTTCAACCAGTCGCCCGCTAACTTGCACATGGCCAGATGCATCCCAGCACCCATGGGCTCACTGGCCTCTGTGTGCGGGGGCCGATGGTGTCAGGCAGCAGCCGCCCTGGCCCCTGCCTCACCTTGCCCTGTGACAATGGCACCCCCACCCTACCTCGCCTCACCCTGCAGGACGAGCCTCCTGCCCACCGCCCCACCTGCCAGAGACCCCCTGAATCTCCCCCAACCCTGCCTGGCCCCCACAGGCGTCCCTCCCCATGAGCAACATCGAGGTGATCACTTACCCAATCTGCCATGATCACCACAGTCACGCTCACCTGGCACCCGGCGATAAATAAGTGGGTTCTGGGGGTTGCAGTTTGGGCACTCGGTCTCTAAAAGGTTCGCTATCACTGCAGTAGGATTTACTTCTGAGCAATCATATACAAGATTGGGTTTTATCTACAGGGAGCTTAGAGCTCCAAATTCCTTAGAAATAGATGACGATATGAATAAAAGACATACAATACTGAAGAACAAGAAATTATTTTTTCATGTCATCAGTTATAAATTCCAAACACATTTAATTCAAAGTAAATTCCTCTAATATAGTAATAGCTATCTATTTCTCCAAATGTTTGTTTAGAGTCCATTTTCAATTGACTTACTCTTTCCCTTTCAAGAATTTTCTAGACATGCTTATTGCACTGAACATGTGAATCTATAGAGAGTAATCAACATGCCACATGAAATCCAGAGTCTTTCTTGGGGAAAGTTGCTTTGTCGGTTTCATAAAAGACAGTATCACTTTTCTCACTGCAATACTGAGAAACAGTACGATGGTAATTTAGGCTCTAAGTAGGCCTGTACAACTTATAGAAGGAAAGAGCCAGATTTACACCTTTAAAATAAAGTTAGGCCACAAAAGAATAGCTAGCATGCTAATCAGCTATTTGATAGCTAGTGGCTCCAAGACAGCAATGGAGCTGGCAGTGTCCATGAGCCTGGAAATACTGAAGGCGCTTGGCAGTGTTTCTTTCGGGCAGATGTGGCTGTGAAGCACAGGTCTTTCTTAAGAGTGTTGATGTTTGGTGGCAGTAGATTATTTTTCAAAAAGTGCCAGCAGCACAAGGCAGCTTGACAGGCAACATATGGCCCAGGGGCATTATGTTGTGCAGGTCTGCCCTAGAGACAGAAATAGTTCTGCAAGCAGGCTGACAACTTGTGCAAACTTCCAGAGAGTTTGCACAAGTTGTCACTCCGTCCAGAAAAATAATATCACCAGATTGTTTGGGGGGGGGGTGAACAGTGCAAAAATAGGGCACTGTAGAGGCCCATGATTATTTAGACTAAGTCAGCAATCTTCAAGTGGATAATAACCACTTAATAGGTGTGGTGCACATAATGCATGAGGACTGTGCTGAATTTGGAAGTTTTTTAAAAATTGTTTTATACATATTTAATGGCCTAGAGCACAGTTTACCTGTTTCCTTAAAATTGTGCATTGAATTTTCAACAATTATGATTTAAAAAAAGGACCTGATGGGTTAGAAGTCACAGGATGCTGTGGTACTGCAACTCCCTCCAGATGCCTCCATTGTCAATGTAAATTAGGACAATGGAACTTAGGTCAACAATATCAAAGAGGAAGGACCCAGCCATTGCTCATTCCTCATCTGGAGTGGGAGCTCACCTGTGAAGCTCACCTACTACATTATGCTATAAAGCTGTTGTGACAAGCATAGAAATAACCCTCTAAGATCTTGAGGGCCTTAAATGAAGGTAGAATCAAAATAAAGGGAAATACCAAGCTAAAGGAAGAGGACTCTTAGTGAAAGGTAAATGATGGACAATGGCATCTGCAGGGCCTTTTTATCATCTACTCCAGGCATGTCAAACTGCTGGCCCGCAGGCTGGATGCGTCACGCCAAAACCATGCCCACCCCATTGCCAGCAATGGGGAAAAAGTTCCAATACATTGCATGATGTCACTTGACGTCATGAGTTTGACATGCCTGATCTACTCTTTCATTCATCTCATTTGAATAATTCATACCCTACATCAACATTCCCCACTGGCACTCCTTAGGTATCCTGGAACAGAAGTCATTTAACAGTTACATTGAAGATAATGTATACTGGGTATGTCCTAGTATCCTAGTTATCCTAAGAAAGCAGTTGATAAGACTTGAAGCCAGTTAACTTTTTTGTAACTTACAGAATTGTTATGAAGACAAAACAGGAAAGAGAAAAATAATCAATTTTGCTTTCCCTGTTTTGGGAAATGAATGTAACCAAGAAGTATGTGAGTGGGAGGTGATGAAATATACTAATTGGGCTACAGGCAGTAACTGTGTGGTGGAAGACAATATCTTTAGAGATATTGTTTTAAATATAAGACTGTTTCATATAGTTGCTTTTTAAAACCATAATCAGACAGCAAGGGGGTTTCATGCAAATGTACTGTCATGTATATGAAGCAACTTGGTAAAATTAATCAAACACTGAAAGATCTGCATATCAAAATAATTTTCTTTTATAAAAAGAGTGTTTTATTTTGGATAGTTTTAGAAAGGTTGGCATTCCATCAAATGTAATGATCTTGCACTTTTTTCTTGCTCAATTCTTTATTTAGACCTCTTTGCCCCAAATATGGGGCTGCAGAACTTAATTCTAAAATGAGAGCAAGGAGTATGCAGGATCATGCCACCACCTGCTAAAATATCCCAATTGGCATTTGGTCAATTAAGGAAATAAAATAGAAATACAACAATGGAGCCAAATTCTGGACACAAGGCCCAAGGCAGGGCCAGCACAGTGGATAACAGAACACTAAGACCCACCGACACTCCCTAACATTTTGTTACCTCTCAGGTGGACTTTTTTGTTACCTCTCAGGTGGAGAAAAACACCACATATTCTCTTTCCTAACCGCAGTGGAATTTATACTGGGTTGGGAAACGCCCTGGGACTAACCAGAAATCTCTGCACTCTTGAGGAAGCTGCCCAAGTTCCTTTTCCTGAGACTCGGTTGGTTTTTAATGAACCAAGATCGTGGGGCAACCTCTCGTTAACAACCTACTCCGAAACCCATCCCACCGGAAGTGGGATAAAATTATCGGGGAGGGGAGCTCTCCCAAACTTGGTTTAAATCCAAGTCCAAAGTGAGTTAAAAACTTCTTTCTGTATAAAAGGACAGGTAAGCAGGGCTAGAAGAGCCGCCTTGGAATTCACATTTTTCGCAGAGAGGAGCGGATCCAGCCCTCTAGCCAAAAGAGCCGGCTGAAGTACGCGCCTTCGTTCCCTAAGGGGAGGCTGCAGTCCCGCCATTCAAAGAGGCGGGGAAGGGGGCCTGGGAAGGCAAAGCAGCAGCGCGACCTCTCAACGGTGAAGCCGTCGCTCTTTTTCCTTTCTCGCCTTGTCATCGTAGCAGCTCGGCGGCGAGCGGCACTGGAGCTTCGCCGGCTCCTGCTGGACCAGAAAGGCCTCGTAGTTCCGGGCAGGCAAGGCGCCGGCGCGAGGGCGGCAAAGCTCCGCTCTCGTCTTTCTAGAGGCGCCGGCGGAAATAAAACTTACCTGGCGGCTGAAGCAGCTGCGAGTCAGCTTAGAAGCGCCTGAGGAACAGATCCACGCTCCCTTCCCCAGGCTCCCTCCCCTCCGTTTCCCCGGGCCTTGCCCTTCGCTCGCCCGGCGACTGAGCACAATCTGCCCCGGAGGGAACAAATAGGAACCTGGCTTAATGGCGACGGAGCCCCGGCAGTCGCTTCAGATCGATTTACTAAACAAACTGAAACGTGGGTGGGGATGTTAAACAGTAACTAGGAGCATACGGAAAACTGAAAGTTTTTGCTTTCCCGTGGGCCTCGGTTTCTTTATGCCCGGGAGCCATTTCCCTCACGGGCGCGCTCCTGTCCCCCTTGTGCTCGACGTTCAGCCTCGCCTGGGCTGGAAAAACAAGCGTCTCTGTGCTTAGACGGAATATAGCTCTTGAATAGCCGCCACGCGCCGCAGGTGGAATAGGGCTTTCACATTTAAACAAGGTGTGTTTATTCAACGTTAGTCCCTTTGCGTTCACTGAAATTTTAGTCCAAGTTGGTTTGCAGAGGGTCGCGCAGTGCTGCAAAGGAGCCACTGCTGAGGGCTGCCGAGTAACTGTGCGACCTCCCTGGATGGAGCAGTGGGCGTGGCCACGGTGGAAGGCGCCCGTCTGGTTTCTCGTTAGGCTTTACCTGTCCTGAAAGTAGTTTTCCGTTAAATACTTCAAAAGTGTAGGAACATCTTTGTTTCCGCTTCTTGGGACGCTGGAATCAACGTCACTCCAAGAAAATGTGCGCGTAACAGGAAGAACGCCGGTAGCATTCCAAGTGCTTGGTCTAAAGACTTAACGCGTGTACATAAGCACATACTAAACTGAACTTATGTGTAATCAAACGTGAGATTCGACGGGTTTCGTCCATCGCTTGCAAAGCTGGACGGAGCCCAAATTCCGTAAGTCTTCTGCCAGCTAGAGTTGTCCCCTGCCAGGGATGGCGTAAGAATAATTTGTAAGCGAATTACAACAAGCCTAGGTTTTGCAGTACATCGAGGATTAATAGGACTTTTATCTGTTCAGACCTAGACGGATTGAACCACCAAATTCCAACAAATTTTTTTTTAAAAAATGTAAATTCTAACCTATTTGTTTTAATTATGAGTTCCTTAGTGAGTTGCACATTTTAAAAGGGGCCAGGATACAGCCAGTAGCTGTTAATCATAATGCCGATTTAGTGGGAATTAAACAGGGGTTTGAATTTCGTCTTCAGATGAATACTTGGCATCAGGATTTGACTGAATCGGTGAGCTCTCCAACGTTTGGCATTGAAACTACTCTAGGCTTAACTGGGTTATGCTGCAGATACCCACCTTAGCCCCTAAATGACAGCAGGAGAGCTAGTTTTCTGCCATCTCGTCCTGATTTTTTGCATTCCGGGTGTGGTGGCCTTAATTTAGTCTGATTCCAAAGGTCGACCACTTGATTACCAACTCGACACAACTTGGATAAACCAAATAAGATTGACTTCGTTCAAAAATAACTCGAGCACAAGCCTAGGTGAAACTTACAAATGCAGACACCAGTAAGCGAGCATTTCGGTCCCTACGCCATTCCTCCGACATGATTTATGGTGTCATCCAACCATCGCTGCGCCGCCATATCTGCCATTAGTGCACACTTTACATCGCTACAGGGATACAAATGGGTGTCCCTATCTTTCCACCTTTGACAGTATCGGACCGGCTCCAACAGGGGCAAAATTACGCCCATCTTATGCTTCAAAGGGTAGTAGCAGCTGTCACTCTGTGTCTTTCATAAAGGAACTTATGGCGAAGAGGATTTAACACTGTCCTTATTTATTTAGGTACCAGTTGAAATTCGCTATTCCGGGCCGATTCGCTCCACACCACTAAATACAAACTAAGCCAATTATATTTAGTGTCTTCTATCAACCCAACTTTTCACTTGACCAGCACAAGGAGGTGGCGGCAGCTTTTCGGAAGCGGCAGAAGATCCTTTGAGGCTTCCCAGGGCAGAACACGCCACACCCGGGGCGGTATCCTCTCTGTCCGGCGACCGTCCTAAATGCCCGGGCAATCGCATCCGATCCGCCCAGAGAAATCCCCTGCAATTTGCGGAGGGGGATAAATGCAGAAGACCCGTTGACGGACATATCCGAGAGCCAAGCATATGAGATAAAAAAAAAGAGAAGAAAATGAAGAGTCTGGCAATCTCAGAGAGACTTCAGAGAGTTTAAGTGGCTATTTCCAGCCTTGAATCCCCTGTATTGTCCCCGCAATCCTAAATATTAGATCGGTACCCAAGAAAACCGCATCTGAAATATGTGCACGGCCTGTGTAAAGGTGTTTGTTGCTTGAAGAGAAAGTAAAGGTGAAGCGTGCCTTAAATACCTGCGGGATTTTCTATTCCCCCAGTTCTAATGAAGCAGGCTTTCCGGTCTCACAGCACTCTTCGTCTCCAAGTACTGCTGTGTAGTTGGCCTAAGCAGAAAACCGGCCTTGTCCGCTTTACGGTGAATAATCCCCCCACCCCCTTCTTGACTGGGCGGCAGCAGGAATTACTAACCGGAGCGGCCGCAGTAAAAAGCTATTTAATCTCCCCTGGCTGAATTTCAGTGACTGCCAGCGACGATTACCTGTGGTTTTGTTTCAAAATTAAACCCCGAACAGGCTCTTCTACTTTCGGAGGCGATTTAAGCAGGCCGGCCACCCCGAAGTTTCATCGCTAATTCACCTGGGGTGGGAAACGGCGAGGCGAAGAGCGGGGCGCCGGGGAGCCGGATTTTTCTCCTCAAGGTGATCTTTGACTTATGCCGCCGTGTGGTTTTTTTTTTTTTTTCTCCCCAATTTCATGGCGGTAAAGGCTGGCTGGACAATTCTTAGGCTCCCTTAACTGCCTGAGCTTTACTTTCGAGTAAACAAGCCTAGGAAGGGGCAGGAAAAGAAGCCTGGGTTAGCAATGGGGTGCGGTTTTGGTTTTTTTCGCTCTGCCTGTGGGGTAATCGGGCAACGAAGAGTAATGTGAACTTCAGATCTCCTGAGCGTTTACTTCGTTGAAAAATATGGTTTTTGAGATGCATTATTTTTAAAAGAACCTCACTTTTAAAAGGCTTGTACAAATAGATTGTTGATTTGCCCAGGCCTTAGGATGGAGGTGCAGTCGGATAAAAAGCACTCTGCGACTGCTCAGAAACACCATCTATTGTCGATCACCCTCTAATCATTGTTCATAGATTTAAACACTCTGTGCTAAGGGCTGCGTTCACATATCAGGTCGAAATGTGCTTTCGCACAGAGAGGTTTTCGCAGCCAACTATGGTTTGTAAACTGATTTATTCCTTAGCCCATTGGCGAATTGTTGCTTATTTAACAAATCATTGTTAACTGAACTGTGGTTTAGCTTAATGTATCCGTTCAGCTAGCATCTGTGACAGGTAATATCCTCTATACACAGACATACTTCACCAGCCACAAGTAGGATGAAATCTTATAATTTGCGGTGGATTATAGAAATAGCAGCTCCAAACACCTGGAAGTTTCCAGGTTGGGAAATGTGTGTGTGTGTGTCACACACACACACACACACACACACAGAATACATTTTAAAACACACTTATTAGAGCTGCGAATTACATCTCTCTTTTCTAGTGAATTAAGAGATGGGGAAATGGAAAAGCCGTGGGATCTATTTGGAAGAACAAATTCAACCTCTGAAGCGATTCCATCAGATGCCTTTTTAAAGGCTACCTTTTCCCCTGTGCAGTTTCTGCTTAGCCTGCCACTTCTAAGGTACTCTCCGAGAATAACCTACAGGCCTCCAGGTAGTGTTGGATTCCTTTCTCTCCAATCCAAGCCAGCATGGCCAATCCTCAGGGTCATAGGATATGGAATCTCCCAACACTGGAGGATCTAAATCCCTTCCTCCAGTGTAATAGTATTGCTTAGGCCTGACCAGTTTTAGTAATTCAGATGTGACACCAAGATCCTAAACGTGGAGATATAAACCACCCCTGATATCAAAGAAAAGTTGTCTATTTTACCAGATTGGAAAGTCTTGGAGAGGAGTGGCTTGTCAAGAGAGCACCCTATCCTGCTCACTTGAGCACCCGAACTCAAGCCATCCGGGTTACTCTTACCTGCAATTAAACTCCACAAAGCTGAAGGTTTGCATTAATTCGCGTGAAGGGGATTGGGCTGCAGGGGCTGTAGTTGTGCCTTTAGAAGCCTGAGAAGATCAAGCTCAAGGCCAAGGCAGATGCAAAGTCAGAGCCTCGCAACACCAAAAAAGTAATTTAAAAAAGTGAATGACTGATTAGGTCAGCCAAGAAATTCTTTTGTTGAATGGGTTCGTAGAAAAGGTAGTCAACATATTATCTTTTTTGTTGTTTTATTTCAAATGGATCATGAAATAAAATTAAATAAGGGAATTGGTCAATGGGATATTGTGCACAACCTACACATCTCTGAATGGGTCTCATCCTAAGATTAGCTAAAATTCTGGGAAAATTGGAAGGGGTTGTGAAGTCTTCTCAAACCCATTTATTTGGAAGAAAGTGTCTTGGGTTCCCAAAGAGTTGATTTCCAAATTCCAATAAATTTCGATGGGTTTTCTAAATACTCGATGCCAACACCCCTCTCCTGTGAAAAGCCAGTTTTAAAAAAGATTACCGATTCCATCCGATTTAATCACCTTATTCGTCAAGCAATTCAAAAGAAATCGGTGGGATCACCACCGCCACCACCACCATCTCGGTTAACAGCTGGACCTTGATATGGTGAAGGTTATGACGGTGTCGAAGTCCAGCTGTTAACCGAGTACGTTCAGACCACCCTGTCATCATTCCGAATATTCACGTGGCGGGAGCTTGTAAGCCCATCACCCAGGATTGGCAAGAGACTGACATAAATCTGGGGCCAGCCACCCTCTTTTAATGGGTGAAAGCACAAAGGGAAGCTAAAACCGTGGATGAAGGAAGGAGAGCACAAATAGTCAGCACGAGGAAGGCAAAGTCTTCAAAGACTCCCCCCTCCCCATCAAATACTGGCACTGGGCGGCGGTGGTCTCTTTTCTCTCACATGAGCAGAAAGTGGCTTTGGAGTATCGTTCCTGTTATTTAATTTATAGGACACGCTGAGACTGAATTCATCAACGTTTCGTTGGGCAGCTCACTTTTTGTGGTCGTCCTTCCCGAACGGAAAAAAGGCCCCATTATTGAAAGACAAAAATTAGCTAGCACTTCCTCACGGCTGGGAGGAGGAGAGAGACTGCCTGCCAAACCCACAGACAGGAGCGCCTGTTTCTTGCGCCTTGGCGCGGCCACCCTGCGTAGCTCGTGTGGGCGCAAACTGTTTTGAACAGCGCGGGTTTAAAGAATCTCTCTGCTCTGGATGAGACTTGACTTCCAAGTCAGGTGAGCCAAGATGAGGTGCCATTGTTCGCCCTGCGGAATTGCTGCCGGGGGACCATGGGACAAAATTATCCGGGGATCTGAGCCGTAGATACTCCGCTTCCGGCCATATTTTCTGGCAAGAAAAGGTTTGCGAGGGGAGGGGTTTTATCTGAAAGTAGGTAATTGTTAGAGGCAGGTTACATCTGTCGAAGAGTTCCCCCTAAAACAAACGGAGAGCCTTGTGACATCTTTAACCAACGGGCAGTGCCATGACTTTTGGGGACTAGCCCAGTCGCTGGGGTGAAGCGGGCAATTGGCCTTTTCGAGGTATCTCTGGACTTTCCCCCGGATTTCTTTGAAAGGAACCTTTTCTTCACCACCACCACCACCACCACTACCACCTTTTCGCCCACTGAAGCGATGGGAATCGTCATCCAGCCAGTACAGAAGGGGCGAATTGCTAGGCGGCAGATAAGAGTCCCCCCCCCTTTTTTATGAGCCGTTATCGCAAGTACAATAAAGCCGAGGCAAAACACCCGAGAAGGTGCCTTGGCAATTAGCTGTGGGAAAGTTGAAAGCGGCGATGCCCCTGGAGCCGGCCTAGCCTTTTTCCTCGGAAGCCGCGGGGGGAAAGAGGCGCTGGAAACAGCCTGGGGCGTGAAGTAGCTGGACCATTGGGCACCGGCGTGTCTCTCTCTTTAACCCCCGAGAGACTGACGTAAATCTGGGGACAGTCCCTCTGCGTCTCAAGATATTTATCGACAAATTAGGAAAACGTCAGGCATTGCTGAACTGAAATCCAAGGCTTAAACAAAATTCTGGTCACGCGGTTAGCGGGCCAGATCGAGAGTTTTCAGTCTCTGAAAATCTCGAATTCCTGGAGGACAACGAGAACGCACAGCTCTGTCCCCGCAGCGCTACTTTCCTACGTGCAGGGAGACCGCGTGCTCTTAAAAAGTTTATTTCAAGCCCGGCGCCCTCCAGATTGAAGTTCCCACAATTCCTTGCCATTCCCTCCAAAAGCTGGGCTCGATGGGCGAGGAAGTCAATCTGAAGAACATTAGACGGACACCAAATTGTACCCATCGTCCATGTTTTGTTTTGTTCTTTTGAACGTCAAGGGGCATTTAATCCCCTAATTTTCCCACTCAGTTTTCCAATGTGATACGAATTCAGCTGTTCCGTTCTAATTAGCGTCTTGCTGCTCGCGCTGCGAGGACCGGCAAAACGGCATCTCCCTCGAGATCAAGACGCTTAAGGATCACAAGACAGAGGGGAATGAGGAACCTCCGCCCCCCGCCCCGCCCTTCTTATCTCCCTGGGATTTGCTGGGGCCCACAGGGAGAGCTCACGGTGCCACTATCAAACCTTCCGTTCAGGAAGACCAGTTTCCCGGATAAAATGGAGCGAGCCTGCATTTGCATAAGTTTGCCGCCGCGCATCTGAGCACGGGAAGAGAGAGCTGCTCTCTTGGAAGGGGCCCGTGCGTGCTTTCCTATCACTGGAAGAGCGAGAGCGCTCCTCTCAATCTCTATAAATCGTGAACTGCGGAAGTGAAACCGTCGAGAGAGGCAGTTCATCAGCCTCAAAGCAGTAAGTTCAAGTGTGACCGGAGGGCAGGTGATGCGTCCCACTCCCAGCGCCTTTAAGACTCAGCCGTCAAAGATATTCGGAGACCTAGTCCTGCCATCTAGTGGATTCTCTTCCAAACTACAGACCAGCTTTCTTAAAGTAACCATAGATAGAGAAGGCTAGCCCAGGGGTAGGCAACCTTGGCTCTTTTATAACTCGTGGACTTCAACTCCCAGCAGAGCTGGCTCAGGAATTCTGGGAGTTGAAGTCCACGAGTTATAAAAGAGCCAAGGTTGCCTACCCCTGGGCTAGCCCATCCTGGAAAGGAACGAATATTTCAGGAAGTGGTCAGAGCTTCAAAATCGGACCTTGAAAGAATGATATGGTGAAGCCTGATGGAATATATAACTTTCTTGAAGAGACTATACCCCTCAACATGCATAGGATTTTTATTCCTTGGCTTATATTTGAGAAAGCATAGTAAAGACTCTACTACAAACACAAATCATCTAGACAGACTGCATTCAAAATACTTATTAAAATATAGTATATTTTATATTCATCGGAACTTTCATCTTGTGTTGTTTCTCATAACATACAATTCCCTGCATTATAAAATGTTAAATTATAATCAAAAGTGTTGCTGCTTTCAATCCAAGTTTAAATTTAGTATATGCAAAATTCCCTACCTTACCTTTTTGTCAAATACAATTGCAATTAAAAGAAATAAATGAAAAGCTTCAAAGCAAAGCACCATTCTCTGGCATAATCTTTTTTTTTCAAATGGGCCTCTGGGCTCCATAGATATTATTAGAGAAAATAATTCTGGAATTGCACCCTAGTGCAAACATTGTATCGAGGTACTGATTCAGGCATTTGTTGTAGTTTTTCACTATTTATGTATAACTTGCAGTTGTACTCCATTTTCCCTGTCAAACATAAATCAACTTGGATTTATGCATTCATTTTCAGAATGGGTAGTAGCAAAAGTATCAGCTTTGATACTGTGAGTCCCACCTTAGGCACAAAGTCACTCATTCTTTCAGTCCTAGGAATGACTTCACCAAGAAAACTACATGCTGACTTGGAGACAAACAAAAACCCTCAAGCCTTATGGCATTTTACAACCTATTTAATATTCACTGCATTTGGGGGTGGGATTGCACTCAACAGCACAGACTGTCTGCATACAAAATGCATTCATTCACTTTTTCTGATTTAGGGTTTATGGGCAATAAGGAGGCAGAATTAGGCATATATCATAGCATATGGAAAACATACCACAACCACAACCTTCTCCCACCTTGTATCACACTGCAACTTGTGCAACTCTCATCAGTGTGGTTTTAAATAAAATGGTTTTCAAACAAGGGAACACAATGTGAGCAGGCCTTCAAATTTTTTGTAATGATTGCAGGAGTCACTTACTGGAGACAAAGTGCTGCGGATGCCCTCTGCCTGCCCTAAAACCCTTTATTTGTCCTCCTCAATTTTTCTTTGTCTTTTTTTGCCCCAGGCTGATGGGCACATATCTCCAAACAGCACTAGAGTGCGATTCAGGAGAAATATAAAAACAAGCATTAAAAACATGGTGATAAGGGTATTTAAGAAGTATGTTTGGTAAATAAAGAAGAGAAAATATAAAAAAAAATGAATGAGGAATGAATGCGGACAAAATAGCTCAAATTAAAGATGCACATAGAGAGAATAAATGAGGATTAAATTTGCAAAACCAGTACAGACATATGAATGGGTCTAGAGCAGAGTTTTTCGGTCTTGCCAGCTTTTATGCTGGATGGGGAATTCTGGGAGTTGAAGTCCCTCTGTTTTAAAGTTGCCAAGGTTGTCAGTAGTGTCCATCTTATCTGAACCCATCAAATTCAATATTTAGTATTTATTGCCTCTGGAAGACAGGATAAATAGAGCTTTCTATTTTCTCACCTAAAAGAAGTGATTGATAATCATTGCCAGTTCTAATGGCAAATAGCTTGTTAGATGATTCTCCTAAATGTCATGAATTATATTAAAGTAGTACTATGAAAACAAGACCCAGTTATTTCAGTGATATTTACAATAAACTTCAGCTGAAAGTATTAAATATCTTGCAACTAATCTTTCAAAATATACTTTGAAAGATTGCCAAAAATGGACTGGTCTTTAAGGTTCATAATTACAACATGAGGAACAGAATGATATTTTAATCAATTGTTAAAATCTTATGTTTTATTTGGTACCCTTTATTTATGGTGGTTCTGTAGAACATACAATCAATCAGATAAGCTAAAGCTAAATGCATACTTTGTTTTATTGTTCATTTGTTCACTCCTGTCAACAGCCTGAATAAGTCCTTGCAATTTTCTTGGCAAAGTTTTTCAGGAATGTTTCGTCATTGCCTTCTTCCTAGGCTGAGAGAAATCAGTATCACCTAAATGGTTGGGACACTAATACATACAGTACATACATACACTTCATATTTTTTATTACAATAATCCTGCGGGTTGGTTTATGTTACGAGTGAGTTATTGATCCCAGATCAATATGCGTTCTTTATAAATGAGCAGATGTAAGCCTTACTCCAAGACTGTACTTGAGACAGCACACAGATTTTTAATTTTCAGTCAAGCTTCATACAAAAGATTTTTGTTTGTTTTATTTGCACCCATCTTGCCACAAGGTGACTATTGGCTCAATTATACAGTGAGTGAAAATGCACTCTTCTATTTGGTAAGAGCCTTGGTGGCGCAATGGTTACAATGCAGCACTGTTGGCTTCTTCTGTTGACTGCTGGCTCCCCAGCTCAAAGTTGACTCAGCCTTCCATCCTTCTGAGATGGGTAAAATGAGGGCCCAGATTGTTGGGGGCAATATGCTGACTCCATAAACCACTTAGAAAGAGCAGGAAAGCCCTATGAAGAGGTATATAAGTCTAAGTGCTATTGCTATTGCTGTGTTCAGAGGTAAATGCTATAACTTAAACAACTTAACAAAACTCCCTTCCACTCACATCCACATAGTGTGTAAGCAAAAATTCTTAGACTTTGTAGAAGTGTATTTTTTAAAAAATAACTATATTCCTGGGATGCCAAAAGCACCTACTGAGAACTGGACAGGCTTAGTAAGGAGTGCTGCTTGGAAATGAGAAACAGGCAAGGCTGGCTGGACCTGTGACTGATTGTGATACTTTTCTCCTTCAAACAGCAACTAGGAAGTATTATTTATTGAAAGTTCTATAGAATGAAAAAAATAGAAAAGTACCAGACCACGGAACCTCTCTTCTTAGGTACTCGTTCAGCCTTTCCCAAATGAAAATACTGCATATTTGTTACATGTGGGGACTATAGCTCCAGAATTCCCAGTCAGAATGCCTAATGGCTATGCTGTCTGATAAATCAGAGAATTGTTGTCCAAATAAATCTGATGATGCCAAATTGGGATAAGCTATGCTACCTCTGTAAAACATCAGTCCCCAACCTTTTTGGCACCTGGGACCGGTTTAGTGGAAGACTATTTTTCTATGGACTGGGGGAGGGTCAGTTTTGCTCACTCGCCCACTGTTCACTTCCAGCTGTGTGATGCCCTTCCTAACAGGCAATGGACCAGTACTGGTCCCTGGCCCACGATTGGGGATCCCTGTTGTAAAACACAGTTTAGTCTGCTTGCTCCTTAGGGGAGATAGGGAAAAGGTGAGCACTGGAATCAGGATTAATCTCTAGTCCAGAATGATACAAGGAACCATTCAAAATTCTGTTATCTCAGTCTGCTGCAAATCCCTGCTATGGATCCATGACAGTCATCATCTGAATAGAGAAAACAGACAATAATGAAATATTTTAAGAGTTACAATAGCAGTCTTCAACCTGGTAGCTTCTAGATATATTGGACTGCTACTTTCATCATTCCCTGTTAAGGGTTGGATACGATTTTTTTTTTTTTTTTTGCCCAATGCATCTGGAGAGCATGATGTGTCCTCAGTCTTTCACATAACCAGTGTTCATAAAGGTGAGAGTAGGTAGTAGTTATTTCTTTCAACTAACACAAGATGGCAATATAAGCTTTCAGTTCTTGCACCAGTGGGGCAAAAGGAGAAAAAAGTCTTATTCTGGATGATACTGATAACATCATTATAATCTAAATAGAAAACTGTGATTTGAATAAATAATACCACATTAGAAAATGTCACTGATATTGAATAAAATAATAGAAAAATTGTTTTCTACAGCTACCCTGGTAACTTTTTGTAGAGCATTTTGCCCTATTGCAAAAAAAGCAAATCACTAGAATATGAAGCGTTTGTGAAATGAGTGCTATATAAATTTGTCAAATGAATAAATAAAATATACAAGCAATATCAGAAAATAAATACTGGCTCATATAAAATTTACTATTTACTTTCAGATTAATGCACAATTAATAGGCTTTTCAGAAATCTTTCTTGATGTTCCATCATTTTTAGAGGTTGTGGTTAGTAACTATAAAAACAGATTTTAAACAGTAGTATTCTAATGATGGACCTTCCTGTTTATTCACTGAGGTTCCAGGTTGTAGGAAACAAGAAAAGTAAAACAAAGTCAGCCCTGGTTAGTGTGTGAATGGGATACTATTAGAAAATCTCAAGACTGAAATTTAAATTGCAAAATTGGGGGGAGGGGGGAAATGCCCTGGAGAAGGCAATGGCACATAACTTCCACACTAATGAAGAAAAATATATGTGTCCCAGGATAATGTTGCAGGATCCAATCTGGGTCAGTCACCAGAACCAAAGGTTTAGTCTTCTGAGCTTTCAGACTCTTGCTAGAGCCCATCCTCAGGGAACTTCTCTACAAGAATGTGACACATTCTGCTAGAGAGAAGTTCCCTAAGGATGGCTCCAGCACAAATCCAAAAGCTTGGAAGACCAAAACTCTGCTTCAGTGACTGACCCATATTGGATCCTACAACTTCCCCACTGTTACCCAACATCAAGAGGAGTCTGGTAGAGTGTCTTCTAACAGAAACTAACACTTTTTTTTTTAAAGACAAAGCTTTGTGAGCTTCAGCTCATTTCATCAGATGCATGGAATGGTTAAACAGGCATAGGGTTTGAAAAGTGACTGAAGCAAGGTGAATGGGGGGAAAGGGGCAGCTATACAGATAAAGGTTGCCAAGGAAAGAACTGAAATACAGTGTAGAGAAGTAAAGTTGAGCAAAACTCATGCCAGTTGTGTCACCTGTTGTATGTATTGTTGATGAGGGTTAAGTTTGAGATTATGATTCATTTGACAGATGGTTTTCTAATGAGTCTTGGAATGACCAGCACGTCTCTTTGAGGAAAGAATAAAGGTGACATTTGACCTGCCAAGCACAGTGAACCAGAATCAAATATTGGCATGTTCCAAACATAATAAAGTGAGTTAAAAAATGAAGGCAGCTGTCTCTGAGGAGCCTGAAATAATGAAACCTATATTATAAAAATGCCAATGCTATGAGAATAAATGTGAATAGAAACTCCTGCAAGTCCAAAATTCAATCTGAGGTAGGACTCAGAACAGGCCCTGTTTTCCAGTACCACCAACACCTATGGAACATGTACATGATGGATAAAAAAGATCCCTTTGAGAATGTACAGATTCCTTTCCTACTTCTTTTTGGCTGTTGTATAGTTATGAGCTCCAGAGATAATCTGGATCTGAGTGCAGGACTTTCAGCGTGGGTTGTATTACCTTTTATAACTAGCAGTTTCAACACCTATAATTTGGGAGTTTATCCCTGGTGGGAGTCAGTATTATAGGCTTTACTAACTTTGAACAAGTGTTCTAAGAAAGAATACAACATCGCAATTGAAAATATGTTTACTGACTGAGTACACAGAGGGCAGTGGGGGAGCAGGACCACACCTACCAGTCCTATCCTCAAATGGAAAATAAAGCGAGAACTCTTAAACACACATAGCAGAATATGTGTAGGCTTGTATACTAGGAGGAAGAATCCTGTGGACTCTCTCTTTGCCTGAAATGCACACGGAGAACTTCTGCAGATAATCTTTTGTGCCAATGAAGCTTTTTTTAAATCCCTTCCAGCAAAAACATTCAGTGCACTAGTGTTAAAGGAACGAATGCAAAATTTCACCATCTTGTATTGATTTCAAATGAGAATAGTCCATTTCATTTCTGCGAACTGGCATAAGGTTTACATGATGATATTTGTGTGTTTGCTTGGCTTTAGATTGCAGTCACTGATGTCTTAAAGGTTCACTGATCTTTGTTTGTGTTTCAAGCATGCACACATCAAGGTACTGGAATGAAACACAGAAGAGAGAAACAGCTGTGAAATAGGACATGTTTTTGAAAGTGACCTGAATTTAATAATAGAATGAACCAGTGATTCTTAACTTGTACCTTTATGCCGCCTTTCTCCATATTTAATCTCCCTGAAAATCAAGTAGTGTTGAATAGGAAGTAAAAGCTGGACATCACCAAAAGAAATGACCTCCTTCTGATAAGGGTTGGGCTTTAAGAATTTAAAGCTTTCAAGAAAAGAGGTAAAGCCTGATAGAAGCAGTTGAAATAAAGGAACTCATGAATCTATAATTCATCACTAACATTTATTGGAAGAAATTATTCATAGAGATTATTTTATATATGGAACAGGGAGTTGATGGAACTGCTAATCTGCTAATCATAAATTAGAATTCTATAAATTATCACTTTTATCCAGATGTCTTTATTTCTTTATTAAACAAAATCTTAAAGTGGAAGCAGAATTTTGCAGCATATTAAATTTATATTTAATATAAATATATTTTATATATATTTATTTTCCCATGTAAGATTGAAAGTATCTTGGCGACATTTCGACGAGGCCCCAGCCTGAAAATGACAAGTGGGACCTCGTTGAAACATCGCCAAGATATTCTCAATCTTACACACACACACACACACACACACACACACACACACACACACACATTCTATAGCTGCCCATCTCAACAAGTGACTCTGGGTGATATACATCATGTTTTCAACTATGTGCAGCATACATCATATAAATGATATCAACTATTGTGTCTTTATCCCAGAAAGCACAACTTTTGTTTCAGAAGATAGAGGATAAATTGTGTCTATATTCATTCATTCAATCAATCAATCAATCAATCATTTTAAGACAGACAGATAGCATTTGTGGACAGGTTCAAACAAAATAGTCAATTGCCAGGATAAAATCCAGAAAAAGATCTTGCAATTTGAACCAACAAGCATTAAATTCAAATTAGAGACTATATAAATCAGAACAATCTTTGGACTGTTTTTCTGTTTTGCTCTCTGGATGATGCCCTTACACAGCTGAAATTAGTATAACAATGTGTAAATGGAACCTGTTAGTTTTAAAATGGAATCCAAGGTGGTCAAGGTTTAGCAATATATCCAAAAGATTCATTCCAACAATAAAAATGCAGGCATTCTCTCCTAAAGTCTTAAAGTGAGCCTTTGGAAGAAATAGTTCACTGTTCACTGGGAAATGTTATGAAGACAGTTATTAAAAGATCTGCAGATGTTCCATTGAATGGGTGGACTTTTCTCCTTCAGGACAATTTGACCCTTTCTTTCTAAGTCAGGGGAACTCTGTTTCCATTGAATGGATAAAGAAGCAATCCAGCAAAGGTAAAAGTTTCTTTCACCTTACCTTGCATGTGCATCTCCTTTAAATTACAAATAAATCTCATCAAGAGAAAGGTAATAAGCTGGAATCCCAGTGAGCATTTTACAATCTGGCTTCTGGTACCTTGGTATAAAGGCTAGAGGTTGCTGTTGCAAGCATTTTAATATCCACACATCTTTATATACTATTGTATTTCATGGCCTATATTGAACATTAAACTTCTGATGTCTTATTATCATGACAAGAACAGAAAATAGTACCAAACCAAGGCAATCTATTTTCATGACAGGTTTGCAGCATGCATGAGGAATAGCAAACATAAGCCATTCTCATTACAGTCTGAAGACTGTAATCTCGTTGTCCTCCAAGGATGTCATTCCTGGGGCAATCATCACAGAGGGATTTTTAAGGATCATATTTCATATTTCTAGAAGTTCTTGAGCAATCCAGTTATCAGTTCCAGCTACTTCCTAAAATGAATGTAAATTATTCTTGAAAGTCAGTTCAAGAAATACTTATCAACCATGAATAATAGCTCTGAATATTTATGAAACGCATAAATATTTCAAAAATATTAACAACTTTTATCTATAAAAGTCAGATCCTTCCAATCACATTGTTTGATGTGAATACAGATTTCAGTATAAAGCACTTCATTTTTTATTCAGAATTGCAGATTATGCATCTATGAGTAAATAGTCCCTGAGCCATTAGTTTTATTTACATATGGAAAACTGATGACTATGCTTAGAAGTCACAGTGAAGATATCAAACGTCCCATAGTCTTAGGAGTGTTTCATTATGTTTCTATGCCTCATGGAAGGGGATATTTATATGCATAATTATTAGCTGAAATTTAGAATCTTGATTTGAAGGTATTTTAAGTCCATTTTGAAAATGTTACCAGATGGATGAATAAAATATTGAAAAAGAAGCTGGGATAGTTTTCACACTATTTATTTATTTTACACTTTTTCATCATTGCATTTTCATGGGAAGAATTGGAGGGGGGAAGAATTCCTCTTAATAGTGGCATACTTCAGCCGACTCTTCTTGAAAAGAATTGTGCAAGGACTTCTGTGAGCAAAAATATCACTTGATGATTCCATGAAAAGATAAATGAAGCAGAATGTTGAGGGAGAAATGCTGGTTTCACCCAAATTTTCCAAGAAATCAATATTGCCCTTCTTTCTAAATCTTGAAATGAATCATGGAACATGGACATTGTTGTTGTCTCATGACAAAGGTCAGGAGGGAAAGTATTTCAGATCCCTGGTTGTGACATCCAGGTTTTATTTTTGTTAAACCGGGACTAACTAAAATTGATGGGAGATGTATATGAAAATACAGAATACTTATGTAACCATCTGGTAAATGAATAAATACAAAGACATTACAAGATGCCAGTGACTATTTTAGTAAGATTTTTTTTTGTTATTGTGGTAGTCAATCTCTTTCTACTTTGAAATAACAATGGAAACAAATTTTTTGATCAAATTGAATGAGAACTTTCAAGGAAGAAAAACTTGTTTTTCAGCACAGCAGTAATATGAAGCATTAGTAAATGTCAAGAAGAGTGATAAATTGGGGAAAATGTATACAGTATTTTCATCACCTTAGAAAAGTTCTCCCAGTGAAGTCAGTGCTGTGTATTTCAAATAATAATTCACTGCTGCTATGTGATCCCTCATTTCTTATTCAGAATTTAGAAGTGAAGAATACACAAACAAAAGTTCTACATACAACACAAGATGAGAAATTCACGGTATTAGCACAAGATGTGGTAAGAGCCAAATGATGTAGCCACCAGCTGTATTTACATAGAGAAAGTGTGGACAGAAATGGAATGAAAATACATTACTATCTCTCATTTTTTTGGGCCTTTACCAGTTTTCTTATTTTGCTATTTTATTGTAATGATTGTAGCCAACAGGATTCATGCAATATTATAGAGGGTTGCCTTTGAAATCTGGAAAGTCTGCAGATTTATTCTTTTTGCACATCAGATTGATTACAACATAGACCTGTCATGTAAGACTGACATCAGCAGTTTAGGACACATCAAAGGCCTACTTTATGAGAAGGGAACTGGGACATTTCACTGCTTTGGTTAATGCAACTTCCACTGCTCAGAGAGAGAAAGAGAGAGAGAGGGAGAGAGAGGGAGAGAGAGGGAGAGAGAGGGAGAGAGAGAGAGAGAGATCCCATAAAATACATAATTTTAGAATATGCCCCGGAAATAAATTATTACAGATACCAATTAAAGCATTAAAAAGCAATATTCCTGGAAACTGGAAGTTGGAAGTTTTTGGAAGACAAATTTGTAAATACATGGAACAGCCTACATTGTGATGACATGGAAGTATTGAACTTTACAATTTCCATTAAGCAGAAGAAATAACAAACCATGAATCCTAAGCAAAGGTTATCAAATCAAATAATGCATGACACACCCGGATAGTCAGAGTTATAGAATACAGCTTATATAAGAGTTATATAAATTAAACTAATTATACTGGATTATATAATTATTTCTAATCTTTCTAAATATATTTTTGGAAGGAATATCTGTGAGCCAACAGAAGGGTGTGCATTCTGTTTCAACTACAAAAAACATAAAGTTTGCTTGATGATTCTGTCGCCATAGACACAGTGGTGGGATTCAGCTGGTTCGCACCACTTTGGCAGAACCGGTAGCTAATTTTTGTTGCCCAGGTCCAGAATGGACTTCCGGGAGCGGCATCCACCCAGACAACTGGTTGTTCACATATTTGAATCCCACCACTGCATAGACACCTTCGTAAAACAAATTAAAAGCCAGTTTTTCTGCCATCCTCGCCTTGCCACGCGGGGTTTAAATGACTATTGCTCCACAGGGTTTGTTCATTAGGGTTTAACATATGGTGCATATCTGTACCTTGTATTTACAAAAATATTACAGTTTAACGTACTTTAATTCTAGAGACACAGAGATGCATTGTGTGACAAGACACTATCAACACATATGGAAATGAAATAGAAATCATTTGATGCCTGCTCCATATAGAGCATCATTTATTTTGAAAGATGGCACTAAAGATTGGTATCATGGCTGGGATGTTACAAAATACATAGTTTCAAAATGTATAAACCAGCAGCCCCATATACGAATCTGAGTGAAGAAGCAAAAATATTTGTATGGATGCTCTAAAAGTGAGATTTCCAGAATGTCTAATTTTGCTGGTGTTGAAATTTTCTAATTCTTACATTATGATCCACAGAGACTCAAAAACCATTCTATCATTACTTCTGTGCTCCTTTGCCTTGCTGGTGGCCAACATTTCGAGTTGGGATTTAAAAGGCCTGTCAAGGTTCTCCAACAAATACATGAACAGCAAAGTGACTTTTCCAAATGTCTTTGGGGGGGGGGGGAAATCTCCAATGGCTTCTCAACAGCAGGAATCCCCCTTAACTGTGATAATAGAATTTCTATTTAAAAAGATCTGGGAAGAGTATACATCTATCTTTGGGATGCAGCTAAAGTGCAGGAAGCCAGGAAGACTGAAAGCTTTACTCTGGATAGAAACCCGGGGGGGGGGGGACAGCCACCATAAATTTAGAACAGGGTTGTACGTAGTTTTGGGAGTTCTGTTATAATTTCACATAGCTGTTAAGTGACAGTTGTATCTCAAGCACTACCTATATACCTCTTCTTGTTCCCTGCATATTTTTTTTTCTTTTCCACTCCTTTCTCATTACAGGCAACTTGCTTTTATGCTTCTCCTGACATATCTAACTTTCACTTCCATATAACGAAATAAATAGACAAATGCTCTTACACTCAGTCACTTTCATTTCTTTCAATAAAAGTTTATTCCTTGCACAAATCACAAATTACCCACAAACTTTGCATCAGCATTTGCATGTTTCAAAATTTCTCCATGCAGTTCTTTATCTTTAGTGAACATTGTGCCAGAATACACAAATTCATCTACTTGCCATAGGTCTTTGCATTTATGGATAACTTTATTGTACTCCATTTTCTATATCAAGTATAACTACATTTTCCCCTTGATATATTAATCTTCATGCATCATTCAATTTATACCTATGACTCTTGCTGCAAATCATTTGTGTCCTCAACCAACAACAAGGCATCACTTGCATTCAAAAATATGCATACATTCAAGCTGCCAACCAATACACTTCTGTCAACACCACAAGTGATTCTTTATCCATTAATACATTAAACAACAAAGGGAGCATCACACATTCTAGTCTTGTTCCCTTGTCCGTGCTGAACCATTGTTATGCATTCATTCATTCTCACTGAAGTTTTCTCCCATTGTATACAGTTTTTACTGCATTCTGCAACCAGCCTTCAATTCCATATTTATGTACTGTATGTCTATAATTCAAATCTATTCACTTTATCATACAGTATCTGTTACCTAAATCAGCAAATGTAGTATATATGTTCTTACTTTCATATATTTCTCAATGACTTGTTGAAGAATAATAATCTGCCCTTCAAATCACAAATTTTGTTCATTGCAACCTTCGATACTCTTTTGATCTGCATACTGCCAAGCTTCTTTTCACTTAACAAACTGATCTCTCTATATCTTCGAACTTATTCTTGTTACCTTCTTCACTGTACAGGGAAACAGAACAATCTTCCAATTGCCAAGAACAAAAACACAATCTTCAGAACCATTTTCTCTTTCACAGTCTTTCAAATATTGGAAGACTGCTCTCACATTTCCTCTCTAACCTTCTCTTTTTGAAAAACCAGCTCCTTTAAACTTTCTTCATAGGATTTAGCCTCCAGACCCTTCACCAACTTTATTGTTCAAGTGTGCATTATTTCCAGTTCTTCAACATCCTTCTAATATTGTGAAAGTTAGAACTGGACACAGTATTCAAGGTGTGATCTGACTAATGCAGCATAGACTTGAACCATCATTTTCTGTGAACATCTTCCAACAACTCTCTTAATGCAGCCCAAGATTTTATCGCCTCATATGTTTGCTGCAGCACACTTATGGTTCTTTCTAAATACATAACCTTAAATTGAACTGCATATAGTTGTTTGGGACCAGTATTTTAGCCTATCAAGTTTCTTTATCCCTCAGCCTGTCTCCTGAGGTGTTAGCAATCTCCTCATCTGTGAGGTGTTTGCAAATTTGGTGAACATCCCTTCTATCCATTTGCCTAAGTTATTTATGAACATGTGGAAGAGTACTGGGTCCAGTACTATGAACCCTGTGGTATCCTACGGCCTCCCTTCCTCTGTGTAGATATCAATCCATTAAGGACCATGTTCTGAGCATAGTTTTTCAACCAATTGTAAATCCATTTGGATCATCCCACATATTATCACATAGGAAGCTATGACTAACTTTATTAGATGCCTTATTTGAATCTAAGTACATTGCATCCACGGGATTCCTTGGTCCACTAAGCCATTATTTCATAAAAAACAATAAAATTTGTTTGGTATATTTATATATTTAATGAGCATATGTGCTTGTGCCTTTTGAAGTGATTGAAAACCCACTGTTTGATGATTTTTCCAGGATTTTCCCAGATTTTCCCTTACTATTATCAAGCTCATTTAGCAATAATTTCCTAATCATTGGAACAATGTTACTCCTACTCCAATCTTCTGCCACTTCCCAATTCTCTAAGACCCCTCAAAGACAACAGACATTGATTTTGAGACCTTAGTCTGGGATATAATCCTTCCAATGCCGTATTCATTCAATTTACTCAAAGATACTAAGTATTCTCTCACCAATTCCTTATCTATTTGACCCAATTTTTCTTTCTATCCTCTTAGTGTGGCCTTTGGCAAGATGGATTTTTTTCCGTTTCCTTTTGCAAAAAAACAGATGCAAAATAGCAATTAAACAGTCCAGCCTATTCACTTTGTTGATTACCATCTTGCCATCTTCTCCAGCCAGTGGAGAACCGTTTCTTTGTTCTTGATGCACACAACCCCAAGAATTTTGTTATTTTTGGCATTCATGGACAGCCTCAAGGCATCCTGAGGACTAGCTTTCCTGACCCTCCTTACAGTTTTGGATGATTTCCTGGTATTCTACTTTTGTTATACACTATTATTCTTTTTCCAATTTTTAAAAGTGTCTTCTTTTTTTTGTTTCAGTCAAAAGGCTTTCCTTTGTTTCTTTCCCTTCTAATTGTATCCTTTCCTTGATCTCTTGTAGTTAATATTTGCTTTGTAAATTATTCAATATCTTTTTCTCATCCCCAATTTTGCAGCAACCAGTTTAGATGCCTTTTTTTCATGCACCACATTAGCATACCACCACATATTTCTATGAGTCGGCAACACAGTTCTTTTCATTGTTACGAGCCGCTCCCATATCCTCTTTCTTGCATCCATCTTCTCTTCATTCTGTGGAAGATAAATCTGTTTTCTAAATAATTTTTCATATTTTCATTCTTGCAGTCACTCTATTTTTATTCTACTTTCTTTCATTTGTCTCCTTTTTTCTGTTTTTACTTTTGCCAAATAAAGGTTGCTCCAACATTCAAAATCTCTTGTATCTTTCACTAATTGTAAAATATATAATATATAATTATGCAATATATTGTCATATCTTTCATTGATTCTCTTAAACTTTCATTATAAAAAAAATCAATCAACCATGCTTTGAATATACAGATATTCCTTTGCCACATATGAATGTGTTTAAATGGCCTCTTGGAAACAGACCTCATCTAAGTAGATACTCTTTGGTCCCCATTTTTATTCTTTATGGGGTCTCAGTTCCCTTCTCAATACTTTCCAATCTCATTTCCATTCATCTATCCATTCATGTCAACTAACACAATAATAACATATTTTGCCTTTCCTTCCAAAGTAAACTTATATTTTCACTTCTCTGCAAGTGTCCTTTGCACCAAGCAAAGAGCTTTCATGTAATTTTTTTTTTAATAAAATAGAGTTGGTGTAGACTAGATTTATCAGCCATAATTATACCTGTGCCCATGCAGTGATCCAAAGGAAAGTAAGGATAGTACCAATTAGTTTTGCACATTTTGTCCAATATATTACATATTTAACCCATGCTCACATTTACCTTAAGCATGCTTATGCTAAACAATGCATACTAATATCTCCCACATAGAGTATACTGTGTAATCTAACAGAGTGTGCAGTATTTGGATCAAAAGGTGGTTTAAGTTTGGCATTGTTGCTTTTCTTAAGTATGTAGGGCTACCAAGCAAGCACTGGAACAGGGCTTTAAAAACCAATCAAGAGGGACAAATAATGTCCATACTGTGTTCAAGGCATTCTTGACTAGTTTGATTCTGAGTACTGCACCTACATAAGTCAACATATTGTTGCTCATACCCACTAACTCAAAACATTATGTGCTCAGGATATATCTTTGAATCTCTGATTGAAAGCTCACACAATTGACAGAAAGCAAGAAAAGTGATGTTACGGTATTGTAGTGACTGTTTTATGTGAAAACTGTATAAAGGTTCTACCATACTCAAGCTGAATGCTGACATATATCATGTGGTATAGAACTTAAATAGCTAAACTCTTTCAACAGAGAATTAGACTAAATGAGATTTTGTCTCGCCTGTTTTAAACCCGAGATAAAGAAGCAACATCCAAAACCTGAAAGTTTTCATATTCTTCTTTTCTTTTTCTTCTAATACAGAATCCTATACAGTATCCTTCCTTTATTTTAAGCCTCTTTACAGAATATTTTTGAAGAAAAAAAGAACCTTCTTTTAAAAAGAAAAAATAATCAGAAAATTGGTGAGATACTCATTCAAAAGAAATCCTTCACAGGATGGACACTGCATTCTCTAACTACAGGATTGTTCAGATAATGATTAGAGGTTTTCCTTGCTATCCAGCCAAAACTGATTGCCATCTTGTCAGTTATTATAGTGTGAAATTGGCTTCACTCTATTTCTTGTTAAGGTAGCCAGAGAATGAATTCAAAAATAAATATCAGCAAAGAGCCAGGCCAGACAAACCTAACTAAAAAGCAATATATGAAGAAGTAGAAAAGAAGGGAGGGAGGGAGGGAGGGAGGGAGGGAGGGAGGGAGGAAGGAAGGAAGGAAGGAAGGAAGAAAGGAAGGAAAAATGGAAGGATGGATCACAATGGACTATCAGTGTGAGTCTTAAATTCAGCTTCAGAATGCTAGTCAACACAACACACATACTATTTTTATTTATTTATTTTGTTAGTTTGATTGTCCATTTTAAGCAAATAACTCTGGGTAACTAACAAACCCTAAAAGTCAAGCAAGCACATAAAAATAGTAAAGGGGAAAAAAAGCAATAAAACATGCCAAACATGTCAAATGAAGAAAACACACAGATCAAACTCCATTAGCATCCTGGCCCTAAATCGTGAGGAAAGACCCAGGTTTTAAGGCTTTTCAGAATGTAGCCCTTCTCCTCCCTGCAGGTTAATATAGTTATTGTGAATGTAGGCTGTTTGTAGACAGAATGTAGTGAGGTTTGTAAGGTCAAGATAGAAGTCAGAGAAGAGTCATGATTTCAGATTGATAAAATAATATAATTAATTTGTAAGGCAGGCAGAAATTATTGGCTCTGTGAATGAAGGAAGAAATAAAATCAGCTGACAGAGCTATTTTATATTGTGGCTGACCATTTTGAAGGATGAAAAACAGAATTCTTTCAAAAGAAAGAGGAACGCCAAGTGTCAAGGAAATCAGATATTACTTTTTCCTGATCTCTCGCCAAAACTGAGCTGAAGAGGTAGACTGTTCTTCCATTAAAGAAACTTCCTGTCAATACTGTTGAGGTGGCTACTCCAGTCTTGCCCAAAATAAGGATGAACTGTGAAAATAAAAGCAGTGCTTTCAATCCTCACAGTACTTCATTAACACAACATTCATTCCTTCAAATGAGGCACAGCTTGGTGCACTGTCTCAAGGATGGGCATTTTCTGGATTTCTGGTAGTTTATTTCAAATCTGCTGGAAGTGAATTCATTCAGGGAGATCTGAATTTTAGCTTAAGTTTATGTTTCCCCTTTAGGTCATTTTCAGCTTTATATATCCTTTTTGCAGTAAAGAAGTGTCTGATGCTTTCAAGGCCTATGTCCAGTGGTGGGATTCAGCTGGCTCGCACCACTTTGGCAGAACCGGTAGCTATTTTTTTGTTGCCCAGGCCCAAATTGTACTTCCGGAAGTGGCCTCCACACAGACAACTGGTTGTTCACATGTTTGAATCCCACCACTGCTTATGTCCAAGGGACTTCAACAGAATAGTGTGGGTAAACTGGGACATGAAATGGGACGTGGTGGCTAGCCATTCGTCCTCATACATAAGCAGTTGCATTCACAGAAGTAAATATGACACTTAAAGAAAGAAGATTATGTTGCAGTGCCAAAAAATTTTTCTGTGTCTCATTCTCATTCAGCTTGTAGACAATCAATTATTATCCCATCTCTCTGGATTGTGATTTTTTTACAATTTATTAATATGGTCAGAGAAAGGTATGACTTCTTCTGGGATTCTTTACACAATCATCTTTTCATTAGTCTGCAGTCTCCTGAGCTTTCTTCCTTTCAGTACATACAAGGAAGACATCCTGAGGGAGCTCTCCCTTTGGGCCTTTTTTCAGATCAGAAATTGTGAACAGCAAGGGAAGGGCAGAGAGACGAAGCATGCCATGGAGGCGGCATACTGCCACCTCCCAACAAAGAAATCAGCCCAAAAAGACTTCCCAAAGGAATTCTGAAGTATCCTGGGAATGAGTTAGAAAGATGGAAATAGCTTTCATAGGATGGGGGGGGGGACTTGGGAGACAGTAAAAGCCATATTTCATCTTAGTATCAGTAGATTCTATTCTCAGGAATTAAGTGGAAGCATATTTATGTACAACTGATTTAACAACTATTAAATCAAAACAAATATGTATGGACAGTATGTACATGGCCCATGGACAAGATGATGCAGATTTGTTTAGACTTTCCTATTCTGTTTTTCTTTCTAAAACAGATAATTTGCTCTCTCCGTTTGAGATGATTTATATCCAGGTGAAATGCTCTAGGTAATTTTATATTAGCTTTTTAAAAAATATATTATTCATTTATTTAGTTCAGTGGATTTAAATGGTTGCTCATCTCACAAGTGTGACTCTGAGCAGATAACATGGATTAAAAAACACAGTATCAATATGATCTATTAAACAATATATTTCTCAGCCAACCAAACACAAAGTGGTTCTTCAAAACACCATATAGTGGCAGTATGGACTCAATTATTCTCCTTGCCCCCATGCCTGGGAAAACAGTCAGTTCTTCATGGCTTTCTGAAAAGTGAGCAAAGTTGGGGCCAGCCAGACCTCTGGCATTAAGGTGTTCCAGAGGGCAGGCACAGCTATGGAAAAAAACTTACTTCCTTAGTCTGGCTAGATGACAATCCTAACAGATGGGACATAGAGCATACCTTTCCTGCTCAGCCTAATGGGATAGATAGAAACAATGGGAGTAAGGCACTCCTCCAAATAACCTGGTCCTATGCCATGCTGGGCTATATAGCTTAAAAAACTGCACCATAGCAAATTAGGTGCCAATATAGAGCACAGAGCAAAGCTGTAATATGAGACATACCACAATTGCCCCTGCTATGATATTCTTGAAGCTTCTGGATGTTTCCAAGGGCACTTGGCACACAATCCAAAGGGATTCAAGAAGTGCAATTGATGCATAACACAAAATTATTTAAAGGTGCCCTGGTGCAGCTTCCCCCAGCTTTTCACACAGGAGCTGTGCATCCAGGAGAACCCCCAAATTGTACAACAGCTTTGTCTGGGTGCAACCCCATCCAGAAATAAGAAAAGGAAATCACCAGGCCCAAGAGGCTTTAATGTCCAAAGCAACTCCATCTTGCTAGGGCTGGGCTGAATTTGAACTTGAGTTGTTCATCCCATCAAGACTACCACAGCTTTGTTATTAATAAGAATATGCAACTATGTTTCAGCTAGAATTAAGCAGATTAAGTTTCATTTATGTAGGAAGTAATATAAGTTTGTGATCAATAAATTTGAAACACGCTTATATAAAGCTTGATTTACTGTGCCCCACCAGAAAGCATTATATGGTTAAAAAAAGCATTGTATGGTTAAAGAGCAATCCTCAAGATTCATCACAGTAATACCACTTTCTGCTGAACCCAAGAAGCCATCCAGGTTTGTAAAGCTGTATTTAAGTTAGTTTTGAATGTCAAGCAATTCAGTTTGGATAGAAATCAGGGCTGGTGTTTGGCAGCTTCCCTCATGAGCTGTCACCTTGATGTGTTGAAAATGCAACTGGCAGAATCCCCCTCACAACACATTAGAAAGGGCCAAGTTGAGAAGGCTGCTTTATAAAGATGGTAAAACTTGGCTGTAAAGTTTCAAAAAAGGAATATCCATTAAATATGTGATGTTATGTGAAAGTTAAATGTTGGACTCTGCAAATGTATAGTTTGTCAATAGTAATAATTGCACCTAATACTGCCACTAGGGGTCAATATAAGGTTATAATTAGCAATTGTTTTATAATGATATTGCAAGAACGTCTTCCCCCTCCCTCCCTTCCCTGCCCCCTCTACCCAGTTCTTTGCTCTTTTAAAACATTTGTTGTGGTTACATGTTGGCAAATCCTACCATACTTTTTAATGCCCAGGATGATGACAACCAAGAAACCAAATTACCAAGAATCAGATTTTCCTTCAGTGTCTGTTGCTTTTCCATAAAGTTGTTTGTTCAAGTCACAGATGCAGAGCCAAATAGGCACAGAAAATCTCAATGAAATATAGCTCATGGAAAAAAATCATTAAAATATTGTCCTTTCTTCTTCTTCTTCTTTTTTAAAAGTGATGCAACAATCTCTTACTATGTGATTCCATTACCAAGGATCAATGATTTGTTAAAGGGGTGCTATTAATTTTAACACTCTGTCATGCCAAACATTAGAATGTCTTTAATGATATTCAGTATTTTATATCTGTATTGTTTGATGTTATGCATTTAATCTCCAACCTTCTGAAAAGGAGCTGTTATGAAAATAGAAGCAAGAGGATACTTCCAGTTCTCAGATGCTGCCGTAAACTCCAAATTAACTAGTGACTGAAGCTGGTTCTAGCTGGCAGGCATCAGATACTGAGGTCAAAGAGCAAATAAGAATATCACCTGGTTACAAATTAGTCTGTTTCTTGTTTAGATAAAGTGAAGTTCATTGTTTCATCACCATTACTAAAGATATAGTTGTTAACCTGAAAGAAATTTGTATCTAGAATATGAGAAAGTGCCATTCTTTATTTTTGGAAGCAAAATGTTTTTCAGGTGATTTACCTCATGATTAGATGAGGTAAATAGATACTATAGATCCTTTGCATAGACAAAGTAATTGATCACACTACTTTATGATGGGATCACACCATCTAATTCTTCGGAACTAAATGGCACATCTTTGTTTACTACAAGTTGTAATCAGACTGTTGTAACTATACTTGGATAGGGATATTCTAGACCTGCAAAACTGCAGAAAGCAGCAATCAAAAGGATACCATTCTGATGAAAATAATCTAGAATATCTGGGAAATTACCTTTGGAGAGGGAAGCTTACTGAAAGAGAACATGATTAAGATCTATAAAATAATGCATAATGAAAAAAATAAACAGCGATTTTTTTTCCATTTGTAAATGTAAGGTCCTGGATCCATCCAATGAAGCAGATGGGAAGTAAATTTCAACAGACCAAGAAGGATTTCTTCACACAGTGTATAATTAGCTGTACAGTTCATTGCTACCAGATGTATGAATACAGAAATCTAGGTCAGTTTTAAAAGGGGATTGGATACATTCACAATGGACAAATCTTTTAAGGATTACTGATTTTGGAAACTCAGAATTACATCTAAGTTGGAGTAGCATCCCTACCCAAATACCAGTTGCAGGAGAGACAAATGACAACACTGAAGCATCTAGTTGGTTATGGCTTGACTAAAATGACCTTGACCTAATCCATCTTGGAAGTTCTGTTGTTCTTATATATAAATTTCAACTGCATAACTATGGTTATTAGACCAGAGATTCTGGTATAATTAAAGCTTTTAACATACTGTATATTATAATCTATTAGAGCAGGGGTGTCAAACTGCTGGCCTGCGGGCCGGATGCATGATAGCAAAACCGTGCCCACCCCATTGCTGGCAATGGCAAAAAAGTTGCAATACGTCATGACATATCACATGACATTGAGAGTTTGACACCCCTGTATTAGAGTATCAGTGAGAATATCTGTATAGTAATGTGATTCAAGCTATTGCCTACACTGAAATAGAGAATTCAGATATACTTATATGTCAAAGAGAAAAATCCAGATAAACAGAGTGTTTTCTTGACTTAGTGGGATTAGTGATATACTGATTTTCCTACTTTCTCAGAAAGTTTTTAGGAAAACTTTCAATAGGCATCTTTAGTCCTTGTGGAGTGTTCTCAGTAGAGATTGGGATTGCAACTTCTAGAATCCTTTCCAGGAAACCAAAGAGGACTTCAAAAGATGTTCTAAAAGAATGCATTACTCCTTAGGAAACTTGGATATAGGGGGGGAAAACCTCTTTCCAAACCCTGAGAGTGCCCACCATCATGGTTTCTATGTCTCAAGGTTCATTTCTGATAAATGAATGATTCCTAATGAAGCATCAGGAAATCTGTTGTGTAGTCCAGGGTCACTAAACTCTGAAGATCAGCATGATCCAACAGATACTGGCTGTGAAATCCTACACTAGTCCATTGGAATATCTGCAATGGCTTAACTTCTTTTCAAGTACTCACTAAAAGGTTTCTGAAAGTTATTCAACTAAATCCACATGTTCAGTTCCTACACATTGCTTTGTATTGCATGTGGGAATACTGGCTTATGAGAATATTCTTTTCCCAATAAGAGTATCAGTGTTTTTTCCCCTTCAAGTTCTGTTTAAAAAAGCAATTTCAAAAAAGCAATTAATTTTCCTACTGTGATAAGCAAATAAAATCAAACAAAGAAATGATGACAAGATACTCTCTAATCAGGACAAAGTCTGACTAGAATTGATCATTTCCTGAAAGAAATCAGATTCACGTAGAAAAAAATGTAAGATAATAAGGGCTTTTCCATTTTTGTTTATTTTTGTGGAAAAAAACTTCATATACTCATTGTAGGGAGATGGTGGCAGTGGCATTTTATGTGTATTATCCCTGAATATGCTATCTTGACTTTTTTTTTTTTTAACTTCCCCACTTTGGAAACTTCTGATTGCAAGGTTCTACCAAGACCCTGTTTTGGTTATGTATTACTTCTTGGAATTATTATATGATAGCATGTGATTATTAACAGTCATCACATGGTCATTCCAGGATGTGCTGCAAAGAGAAAGTTATATTGTGAATGAACAGAGCTTTTTTGTTTGTTTTTTGCTTTAACAAAAAGGTCAGCTCCTTTGTATATTTTGAAAGAAAACTAACCTCCCTCCCTTTTTACTTCTAAATGGGCCAGATTATAAAAAAAAAAAACCTGAACATAAACCCACCAGTATGAAATCTACCCTGCAAATTTGAAAGTGAAATGGACTGGATACATATTAGTCTTCATGCCTCTATTAATAATTAGTGGTATTTTTATGTCATCCAAAATCTACTGCCTAAGGTACCTCCTCACTCTGCCTAATGGTGAGGCCAGTCCTGGAACAGTCAATTAAGGAACATTTGTCTGTGCCAATTGGAATAAGCACTTGGACATTTTAACTACAATTCCCGGCTCTTGCTTTTCCAGTAAATATGGGGTATACAGAGTACTCTTGAATACCAAAGTTGTGGTTTTCTCCTGTGAAAAGAATGGAAATCATATTCTAAGTGGGCAAAATTGCCTTCATTCCTCTGTAAATTAAGTCTCCAGAAAGCATGCAGTACAGATCTCTGTCTTTAAGCTGCCATGTCTTATGTAAGAGAGAAGGAATCAGCGTGTAAGAAGAATCATTGACACCCCCGCTCTGCTGATGTATAGAAAGGGGCATTGCCTTTTTGATTCTTTATGATCTCAATATGGCAAGCTCTTCTGGCAAAGACTGGAACACTTCCTGCCACAAAAGCTACATTAAGCAACTTTTCCTGAATATACAGATTGTGTTTCTTATCCTGAGAAAAAGAATTTTGATGAGACCTTTAAAAGTTTTGGAACTTGATTCATAATGTCAGTGTATTTGGAAAGCTACACTTAATCAGCATTCAGAGAAAATTTTTCACATCAATTTCTGTACTCCAAACTTCTGTGCATTCCTGAAGTTTCAGGAGACCATTCTAGGAGACTGAGAATATAGAGTAGAATCTGCAAAAGATTTTATGTAGTCAGTGAAAAGATTTAAAATGAAAGTTAATGAATTACATTTAAATCATTATTTAATATTCCAAATCAATACATTTTTATTTAAAACATACCTGATTTTTTCCCCAATCCTCAGTTATAGTGACTGACTTACATTAACATTTTTGAAAATCTAAATGAATGCATTCTAGTTCATTACCAATTAGCAAGTGATAGAGTTTTGACATCATTTGCCCTCACTTATCCTACATCACTTACCGCAATTAGGATTAAGCATCATGGCGATTTCGATCATTCCTGGAGAAATAGTCCAGAAGATGATAATGGGAAATTTTAGCTTCCTCCAAAGTTATTGATCTACAAAGCATTGCAATAAACTATTTTGTCTTCTATGCTTTTCAACACATACCTGGAAGAAGCCATTCACAAATCTGGGTTCACGTACAATGAGTATATAAGTGATACTCAGTTCTGCCTCTCATTTGTGTCCGGCCAAATCTGTAGAATTCTGGAATTAGTAATTGTAGGCTTCTGTAGAAGGTAGAGTATAAAGAAGACAAGACTTCATCCATGATAGAGGTGTATTATAATAAGGATACTGAATACTGTGGATAGAAATTTACTATTGGGCTTAGATGGGGATTAAAAGCCCAATGAAACTTGGTGAAATTAAGCTGCTGTTAAAAGATGATGGTTTGTTTTGGTTATCTGTTCGTGTATGATGTGGAAACTTCAGCTTATGCAAAATATGGTCACTTGACTGTTGGTGAAGTGTCCAATTAGATCATATAAACCTATACTGCAAAAATTGTGCCAGCTATTTATGCATTTCCCATCAAAATTAAACTACTGATGTAATGCTTTACACAGTTTGGAACCAAGCCATCCATAAAAATATATTCTAAATTTAAGATCAGTGGTGAAGTTTTTTTTTTTCATTCTTTCTCCCCACCCCACATCTGAAATAGTCTCACATCTGTCATTGTTAAGTCCCATCATAGCAAGTTTTTGAGGAACCAATGGGTCTTTTCCTGATTGGATTTTATTGAACAGTTTCATTCATTCACTTGCTCGCTCGCTCGTTCATTTATTCGTTCGTTCGTTCGTTCATTTATTTGTTTATTTAACTTCCAAACTGCCCATCTTGCCAAGGCAACTTTAACCAGTTACTGTCATTCATTAAAAATACCAAATAAAACATCAAAATAATACCTAAAGACCATAAAATTGAAATTAAGTTAAAATTCAATTGACCAGGATAGAGAGGAAGAGAGCAAAGTGTACATAGAATGGATGGGCTCTGTCTAAACCATTAACCACCTCCTGGATGCCACTCCCCCATTGGGATCCTAGGCCAGTTGGCAGAGCCAGGTCTTCAAGTCCCTTTTAAAAGGCCAAAAAGGTGCATGAGGATTTCACTTTGGGAGGAGGCACAATATTCCAGAGGGTGGCTGCCATGGCAGAAAAGCCTTTTTTACTAGAACCTATCAGCCAAAATTCTTTGACTGCTAGCCTCTTCTCCTAGCCTGGGTGGAATGGGCTAATCCCATTGGTTCCTCTGATAACCTAAACCCATGCCATGAAGGGCTTTAAAGGTGATAACCACCACAATGAATTGGACCCAAAAGAAAAAGGAGGAGGCTTTGTGGTATCCAAAGCAGAACATCCAGATTCAGCCATAGTTTCATTCCATACAGCATTAACCTTGTGAACTCTCAAGCTTCCTCCTTCCCTTATATATTCAAGATGGACAGTATTTAATATTTATTTGTTATGTATATGTAGGGGTGTGGGTCTGAATATATGTTGTACATAGTATGTTTAGATGTGTGTCATGTATGTGTTTCACTTTGAGAGCAGGCGACTAAATTTCATTTTTGATTTATGCTGTTGTGCCCACAGTAAAAAAAAATGACAATAAAGGTTATCTTATCTTATCTAAAACTGGCAACCAGTGCAGCTCACAGAATAGCAGTATAACATGGGCTACCCTAAAGGCCCCAAGAACCGACAATGTGGCTGTGTTCTGTAGGAACTGAAACTTCTGGATATTCTTCAAGGATACTCCATGTAGACTGCATTGCAATATCCAACCAGGCTTGGAGTTAACCAGGCTTGAGTTCCTGAATGCAGGAATTCCCAGTCCAGAAAAGGGTGCAAGTGGCACATAACATGAAGTTGCACAAAAGCTCTCCTTGCTCATTATGTTCATCGTGATGTAAACTAGAATACCATCCAGTGAGTCTAGGATCCAGTTTCATGATATTCCCAATGTATTAATTGTCCATCCTGGGTTTAACATACAAACCGTAATTCAACCAATTACAAATGCTGACTATAAAAGGAAGTTGCAGTTTACATTGTACCTTCTAACTTTAATGCTAGTCATCATTTTGTGAAAAGTGGACAAATTTGTGCATTAAGGAACAGAATTACAGCCTAACTAGAAGATGTTCAAACTTGTTATCAAATGTCCCTGAACAGATAGGGAGGCTGATAACATACTTGTTGTCTCTGACTTGTTTTCCTTCCCTTCATTTCAGTATTGCTGAAGATCTCCAGCAGCTTCCCTGCTTGCAATTTTTTTTTACCTTGTTGTTACCAAGTTATTGAGGAAGCTTTAAATAGTTCTTTATGAAATCTCAGTAGGCATTTCAATCTTCAGTTCAGGACAAGTTCTTCTTATAATCCCACAAATCAGCATATACAAGATGACCCGCAGCTTAGTGTTCATTTCAGCCCCAAATATCTATTGTCTTTCACAGTAGGAAAAGGAGAATATGGTATAGAGAAGAAAAACAATTTATTAAAACTGCTGGGAAGCAAGCACAAAACTTTGAATTCTTATATCTAGATGTCCTTGTGGATCTTCATCAACTTTTTAGTTAGCATTAATGCTACAAAGATGAAGTAGTTTTCTTTCAGGTCTTTTCAACCTCACAAACAACAGGATATCTTAAATTTTCTTCATGACTATTTCAAAAATCCTGCTGATGGAAAATAGATACTAATAGAAGCAATATTCTATTTTCATATTGGGTCAAGATTTTCTTTACAGGTAATCTTTCCTTAATAACCAGTTGCTTAACTGGTTAGCTTCATTTAAATGAGTGACTTCCTAGAACTACTTACAAAAGTAGTTTTCAAAATTCTGACAGCCATAAACATATCCCTGTGGTTACGTGATCACATTTTCGGCACTTGGCAACTGACTTGTGTTTATGGTTATTTGCAACATCCCAATGGCTTTGACTTGATTTTTTGTGGGGGGTTTTTTTCTGGTTTTTCTGGTGGTTTTTTCCGGTTTCCAACAAAAAAAGTCCATTGGGAAAATGGAATTGCTTTATGATCATGGTGTTTGTTTAACTGTGATGTTTACTTAATCTCTATAGAAAAGTTGTAAACTTGGGGATGGTCACATGGTAACTGGCTTAATGATTGCCACAATTATCATAATTCCAGGCTTAACTACAGTCATAAGAGGAAGACTACCTGTAATGAAAATTCAGGTTGTGCAGCAAACATACATAAAATCAATCCCTGCACAAAAGCTTCTTAATATTTTAGTGATGGGTGATTCCTACAGCTCTCAGTTACTAGGAGCATTAATTTTAGGATAAATACTCATGTTTTCTAATAATTACTGAACAGGTACTTTAAAACCATTAGTTGTAACAGTGAAAAATATTATGTCTGACTAACTGATTTTCTCAACAATCATTGTGATTGAGCTGGATCACTAACCTTTAGGGGGGGTTGTCATGCTTGCTGTGTCTTCAGCATAACATTCTCAAATATATCATAGCTGACATACTCGATATGTATTACTTTTCCAATGTAAAACCCTCAAAAATCAACTGCACAATTTTAGTATCATTTAATGTTATTGTTAAACATGCATCTTTGCACGCTCTGAAAAACCTACAGCAGCAGCTCCCAACTTTTTGGGCACCCGGGACTAGTTCCATGGAGAGAGGTTTTTCCATGGACTGGAGGGGGTGTGGTTTCATGTGCTGCCTGCATCCCACTTGTTTGGTGGCCTGGTTTCTGGCATTCCATGGCCCAGTGTGAGTCAATGGACTGGGGGTTGGGGACCCCTGACCTACAGAACAAAGTCCATTAGTTTTTCTTTTATAAAAATTATAACTGGTAATCACAGAATAGCATGACATTTGCTTTTATTTTGTAAAGGGAGACTTAATTCCAGTTCATAACTTCTTTCAATGATATTGGAGAAATATTGGTGATTTCAAAGTACTTCCTTAAATAATCTAAAGATCATTTAAAGTAAATACTTCTACAACTTAAACCAAGAGTGGGCAATCTGTGCAATCCAGTGTCACTAAGCATCACAACATGCTTGGTACTTGAGAAAAAAATTGATGCATATGAAGGCCAATACTAGCTAAAGAACTGGTGGCTGTGATTTCCCATTGTTGTGCATATAATAAAAAAAACGACCAACTGAAACTGAATGACCTAAATCACAGGGGATGTGCTTATCAAAATAGAGCTATTGTTCTGCATTCTTAACTAAGGGATGCTTTTTTCAGTTAGTCAATACATTATAGAAAGTCAAGAAGGACACTTTGTTACATGAAAGGAGTAAGACTGAAAATATATTCAGCTTCAGCCTTCATTTTGGCTGATTTTTGTTTTCATCTCTCATGCCAGCAGGGAAGTGAAAATCCCATTTTCCCAGATAGCACAAGCTGGCTGAGAGAAATCATTTTCTTCATTTTATTTAATTTCTTGAGCAGGACAAGCTAAAGATGTAGCCTAGAGGCACCCTGGGGTTCTTTATACGAAGATGCCAAAGCTCTAAATTTCCTAAAGGGAAACCTACAGTAAAAAGAAATGTTTCCTCCTTTTTCAACCATGAAATGCACAAATGGAGATCGAGGGAAGCTGAGATATTGATTACCTGGTTCTTCCTGCATTGGCATAACATACACAATATAAAAGGACATGATAGTTGCTATGTAGATTCAAAATTATAATTAGATCACAGAAAAGACAACTAAAAACATCTCCTAAGGAGAAGTTCAAGAAACTCTTGATACAAATGTTGATATTTGCCTGGTTCTTTCTGTATTGTGTCATAATATGGAGATCTATTGTTCTTGGCTTGTTTCCTTGGTTTTAATATTGTTCTATTGTTGTAAATCACTAGGACATATAATTATGACTATGTATAAATGACATGCAAATAAATAGATAAATAAATAAATTTGAAAACATCTAATATCTCTTAAGATTCTTAACCATGGTTAAAGATTGGAAGATATTTCAGCCTCACATACTTCCTTTTTTTCTTCTCTTTTTGCTGGGTTACAAATTGTGCCAACGTATGTTATGTATTGTTTGGCCATGGCTTACTATAATTTATGGTTTTAAAGTATTGTATTTGGTTAATTATTTGAGGTTTATTCAACTAAACATAGTTAAGCATTCCATGATTTCCTTACAATGTGTGAACCTTGGTTTCCTGTCACTACCACTCTCATTGTTCTCTGTAATCACTAATAAACAGAAACCAGTTCCCTCTTAATTAAGTTGTTGAAATCAGCCTTGAAATGTCATTATCACTGGAACCTCCATGCAGTTGTAGAATAAACTTGCCTAAACAGTTATTTCTTACAAGCTGAAAGAAAAAGATGGAAGTAAAAACCAATCAAAAGATTTTCATTACCTTTGTAAGCTTATTTTACTACCAGTCTATCAGCATTTTGTTGGTTAAAAAAAATTGCTTTAGTCCCATTTCCAGGTATCATAAACATTTCAATAAACTGTGGACCTGAATGTCCTGCTTTGTTTCCCAGGGTTTGGGGGAGAGGAATTGGTCTATTCATGCTTAATTATCCAGGTATAATTTATACCCTACTTCCATATGTGTGCCATTTCTATGAGTGTCCTGTGCATTGTCAATTTGAACAGTAAACAAAGAAAGAGTAAAAATGACTTTGATAATAACAACTTTCATGAAATGGGAGAAATGGCTGATTATACAGTAGGCAAGCAGTGGAAAGCCAAGCACAATGAAGAAAGTGTATTAAGTTTGCTGCTAAAAGGATTTTGAAATGAAGTTTCAAACTGAGTCAGCTTGAAAGGCCATCCTTTCTTTTATGGCAGAATTATGCAGTCATTAACCTTCAACAGAGTCTTCAAGTCTGAAAAACATTATTTATTGCAGCAGGTTAGATGACAGATGTTGTTTTATTTTTCCTTTTTTATTTTGTTCAAAAAATGCTTAGAGGTGGGATAAGATAAAATAGAAACTAATGTAAGTGAAGATTGTTGTTCAGCCTGGATTGAACCCAGGATTCCACCACACCACAACAAAATGTCTCCAAACGGGAATAAACCCAGCTCACTTTTATTTTTTGTTGCTCTCATCTGCCTCAATTTGCAACCTGCAACTAAAGATTTTAGGCTGTCGCATGGAATCAACCTTGTCCATAAAATACATGCATACATGAATATATGCATATACACATATATACATGCATACAAGCATACAGTACATGCATACATGTATACATAGTAGTTTTTTTCTCATATAGAAGAATATATAGTACAGCAGGTCTGTTTCCTGATATTGGCTGACCGTACTGTTTTCTTACTTATTTTCAAGGCATTATTGCTGGATTACAGGAAATATGAAAGCATTATGAATTTCTAAAGTCAGATGCAGAGATTCCAGAGCCCACCTTCAAAACTTCCAGTCTCTAGTTAGTTTCTCTACCTATGGCACTGCAGGCACTATTTTTTTTTACAAAGACATGCATATTTAGGAAGGAATTTAAAATTATTTCTTTTTTTGCCAGTCTTTTGATTGCACTACGTACCTTGAAGGTGCAAAAGATGTCAAGGAAGCTGGGAAAGTGACCAGAGGAAAGTCAGACAGAACCAGCCATCAGAAGAGGAGTTTGCTAGCAGCTTATATCACAAACTGTAATTCAGGCCAGACGATCAAAAACCCAGGAAGAAGAGATTCAGAATTTGCAAACAGTCTTTGTTTTAATGAACTCACTAATAAATGAGAGGTGAAAGTTATCAGTTTCAGAGATTCTCTACTTTATCCTTAATTCTTGCATCAAACACCTTATTGGACCTCTTATTCATTCAATAGTTCTGTATTCTTTAAAGTTTCCTGTCTTATTTCTGGGTTATACTATTTCATCTGCCTGTGGTTTCTTAATTATAAAAGTGAAAGCTATGAAAAATTCACAGTTAGAGTTGGGGCATGTTTGCTTTATTCTTACAGTAGATGACCAGAAGAGAGGGCAATTGCTCTTTTCGGCTCTCCCTGTTGTGAAAGTTTTGGCAACTGGCTTGATGAGAGTCATTTCTATAGGAGCTAAAAGAAATTCTGCTTGAGAAATCAACTCTGAACTTCAGGAATAGCTCCTATATTATAGTGGGAGCCACAGGTAGATTAACCTACTAGAATGTTTGTATTTTGGAAGCACAGTATTAATTCTGAAAACAGAATCTGTACTCAATCAGTGAATTGTAGCAGAAATGACTAATCCAGAGTTTTGAGATGAGATAAATGGAATCAGAAAGGCAGAAATAAATAGGCATTGCAGTGCCTCTCAAGAAAAATGCTATTTTCTTCACGCTCACTCTACTTGGCTGGCTTTGTTCTCAGCATCTTCAAATCTTAGAGATCTAATGAACCAGAGAAGGCAATGATATTTTTCTACTCCAGTAAGGCCAGAGTTTGGAAACCTCTTTCAACAAGAACATAATTCAATTGAGGCCCAACTGTTTGAACTAATGTTTCAGCTTCCCTTTAATGAAAATGTTTTCAACCTTTCCTAAATTGCTTCAATTTACAGCACCAGTTTCAGAAATATGAAGCCAATCTGTTGTTTGCATAATGCTAAATAATACAAAAGATATGGCAATTTATATATTGTTGAGATATTGCAATGGTTATAGTTTAAAACTGGGCTCTTGTGTGTGTGTTTGTGTGTGTGTGTGTGTGTGTGTGTGAGAGAGAGAGAGAGAGAGAAATGTGAAACAACAGACTATTTTTCTTATAAATATAAATATTCCAAATATAAATACTATATGAACAACAATATCCATTTAAATTTGGCATCATAACGTAGGAATTTCTAAAACAAGTTTCTCATGAGCTTTTAGAAAGCTATGGAAGTGGGAGCCCTTTGTTACAAAGGATGGCCACTTCTGTAATTCCCACTATTGCATTTTGTGATAGATGGGGTGCAGCCATACTTTATTTGCTCAGATTGTCAAGCAGAGTCTATTTGGGAAAAGCTGCCTCTATCCAGAATATCCTCACCAGAATGGCCCATGGTGAAAAAAGTTCAGCAGTATTAAAGACCACAGATTCCTCGTTTGTGTCCATTTTTGCAGCATAGTCTTGTATGTTTTATTTCCTTGGGGCTTAATTTGTGGTTGCCCCATTGATTATATCTTTGTTTTACAACCAAATTAAACCAACAGAGCTATTTAGCGAACTATGATCTAAGCATATCTTGCCTTAAAAGAACTGAGGCCTTTAAACTATGGTGCTGGAGAAGACTCCTGCGAGTCCCCTGGACTGCAAGGCAATCAAACCGGTCAGTCCTAGAGGAAATCAACTCTGACTGCTCTTTAGAAGGCCAGATCCTGAAGTTGAAACTCAAGTACTTTGGCCACCTAATGAGAAGGGAGGACTCATTGGAGAAGAACCTAATGCTGGGAAAGATTGAGGGCAATAGAAGAAGGGGACGACAGAAAATGAGGTAGCTGGATGGAGTCACTGAAGCAGTAGGCATGAGCTTAAATGGACTCCAGAAGATGGTAGAGGACAGAAAGGCCTGGAGGAATGTTGCCCATGGGGTCGCGATGGGTCGGACATGACTTCACAACTAACAACAACAACAATACTGTACATAGAAGTCCTTAAGGGATAAAAGACAGAGCATGCACCATAATGCCACAATGCAAAGGGCACAAATTATAACTTTGTATCATGTCTTTATTGCTTCCACTGGATAACTCTGTGCATGTCTTTATTGCTTCCACTGGATAACTCTGTGCATGTGTTCCACTGGATAACTCTGTGCATTATAAAGAATCCATTTATTAAATAATCTGCTTGGCACCATATATGGCCAATGTTCCTCCAGTGTCAATTTCCCCCAGGATGTCCTCTCTCTGTGTACTGTGGAGTAATTTAACCGAATTAGGAAATGAAATGGATGATGTTACTCTGTATAGTGGTAAACTTTTGATTAGCACAGACAACTATGGAATGTTAGGTAAGAAGGTAAGAAAGACAATAATTTTGGTCTAGTGGTTAAGGCATCAGACTAGAAACCAGGAGACTGTGACTTCCCATTTTAGGCATGAAAAATGGCTGGGTGACTTTGGATCTGTCATTCTCTCTAAGCCCAACTTACCTTAAAGGGTGGTTGATGTGGGGAAAATAGGAGAAGGAATGAGTACTAGGTATGTTCATTGCCTTGAGTTATTTAAAAAATGATAAAGGTAAGATACAATAAATAAATGAAAATTGCACTCTCCAGATTAACCTTCCCCAGTCTGATATTTTTCCCATTTGTTGCAACTAGAATTCATAGCCAAGATAACTTTGAAACATATCTAGATATGTATACTCTGGGAAGCTTCCTTAGAATTCACACTAGTCACAGATATACTATAATTTTTAGTTTCAATTTTCTTTGAGTCTTTAAAAGTCTTTAATACGTTAAATCTAACATTATGGTTATACTTAAAAGTGATTTTATTATTAGCATTTGTATTCTTTTATGCTAGGTTAGCATGTCTACTTTTTATACTGCATATTTCCTTCTTATTGGGATTTTATTGTATTATGTTTTGTGTTAAATTATATCTATAAAATTAGTTTATGATGCATGCAATAAATAAAAGCATAACAAATAATGCTTGCATTTTTTACCGACAGTTCTGTACCATTTAACAGAAATCCTCAGCAAATTCAAATAAAACCTAGAAGATTTAGTGCTGCATTCATTGTAGCTTTAGCAAAGACATGGGTGACTTGTGATCTTCCATTTGTTTGCCGATGGAATAAAAGGAACTGAAATTAAAAATATTGTGAGACCCAAAATTTGCTCACCCACTCACCTATTCTGGCAACAATTTAAGATTGCTACTATAAATTTGCTGGCGGTCACTGAAGAACAACTCAGGTGAACATGGACTAGATTCCCTATTAAGGCCTACCTTCTGATGGAAAAGCATCAATAATTCATCCTTATTGCACCTATGGATAGCCACCTCCAGCTCTGTTGAGGATAACCAGAGCTCTCTTGGATTTAAAAGACTCAAGGGTCTTTATCTATAGGGCTGTATGGAGGATTTTGAAGAGCTATTATTTGAGCAAATGACTTGGATTTGCTTCCAATTAAATGTTGGCCTTACTGTAATGCCTGGGATAGAGGCCTGCCATGTGATCTGGGAAGAGTTTGAAGCTATTGGACCTTAGGAAGTAGACAGAATCCTCAACTATACATTTGACCATCTGTTTAATAGATCCATGTCCTGCCTGGCTAGCAAAGTCTTTCCGGGAGATTACATGTAGTTGGGTTTTAGTAGTGATAAATTCTTCTTTGAGAGAAGGGACGATTCCTCCACCCTTTAAAGAAGCCTTGGTTCACATACACAACCTCTTCAAGAAGTCATTGTTAGACCCAACCATATTAGAAAACTTTCATCCAGTAACTAACTTTCCTTTTTTCAGATACATTGGTCAGATTGTTATCTTTGTAAGCCATCCAGAATCATGTATATAAGATTAATATCTATATAAATGTATCCGATGAATGAATGAATAAACAAACAAGCAAACAAACAGGAAACATGTACATTATTACCTCACATGAATGTATAGGCTTATCAACATATATTTTTATAGAATTTATCCTTTTTAAGAAAAATAGGCTAATTGTATGGAATGAAGGATGAAGCTGTGTCAAGTACTATTATTCATGGAAGGCATCAGTGCGACTGATATCAAAAAGATTAGACAGATAATCTTTTTGGTGGACTTTTCTATATGAGTAAGTAGGCTTTTCAGCAGTTTCCATCTGAACTTCATTTTTTTCCTCTCCAAACTGAAGTCATGCTTGGAAAGTATCTTACATTGACATAATGGCTAATAGAACTTTTTTCTCAACTGAGTTTACATTGGTTGTTGTCTGCTCATCTTCTGCTGAACAATTTATTGACATATGGTAAGCAAATCATTGCAGAGATTACCATCTGTGGCCATTATAGTGATTCTGTCATTTTTATGAGAGAAACTTACTGATTATTGTATTTCAACCTGTACATTAATAGTAGATTCAGTGAGAAAGGATGAAGTTAGAACAAGGTTCCTATTTGCATCTGTTTTTGAAAAAGTCCAGAGCAGGTTTTGTTTGTTTACTTATAATAATCACTTTAAAAATGGCAAGATCATTCCTTTTCTTGAAACTGAATTCCTCAACAACCACTTTTGATGAGGGGCAAAATGTTAAATACTTATATCTTAAGTACTTAATACTTAATTTTGAGAATTTTTACAGAATTCTGAATTTTGTAAACAAAACAAATAAAAAACGAATGCCAGCTCGTCTAACCTCTGTTACAGATATCTGCCTCAAAGGACTATGATGGTGGTATCATTACACATTTGGTAATTGTATATGTTTAAATTTCTGAAAATCTAAAATGTGTTCAGAATAGTTCTACTTAGGTATCATTTATTTTCATTTGAAACTTTCTCATACATTTCCAAATCTGTCCTATTATTGTGAATGTAAGCATATTCTAAATCCATTCTTAGTTTTCACAATAGTAAAAAAAAACACAAAAAGGTATGTCTAAAAAAAAGACTTTTTGGAAGAACACATGAGGCAAATAAGAGGATGATCACTTGTCCTCATCTTATCCATAAAGGTTTCAAAAAACTCTTTACTCATTATTTTTTTCATCTTTGTTGTGTCGTTGGTGCCGCTTCTACAAAGACATCATCAGTTTGTTGTGCCTGGCCAAGAAGTACCCTTCTACATTAAAGTATAGAACCGATTGACTTTATTATTCCAAAGAATTCAGTAATTGGTGATAAATAGGTGCTAAGACACAATCATTGGGTAGTTGGTATCGTCCTTCATAATTGGAACAAGGAAACACACGAAGCAAGACATAATGAAGTTGTGAAGAAATTAATTATTGCTGCTTCTTTATAGAGACATTATTATGTGTAATATCAGGAGCAAAAGTGCCATGGGGATTTTTATTTTTTGACCAGGCTAGGACTGTTTATAAAGCCAGATAGCCTAGCATTAAATAAATAAATAAGATCAGATTCATAAGTGACATGCTGAAATGCATAATATCCTTCAGCTTTGTTACACTAGCCATATTTGAAAAGAATTTGGTTTATGTAACTTGGTATGGTTTCTTTGGCTTTGTTAGAAGTAAGCAAAACAGATTAAGACTATACACAGAAAGAACCACGTGTTGCTTTTTCTATTCAGAAGGCTGAATTCAAATCCAGGAAATAAAAGCACCTGGTTATAATTTACCACAATTTTCTTTGGCTAAGCTAGGCTGCTAGTCCTGTGAACCTTTGCTGCTATTGAATTTTTTTCATTAACTCTTTCAAACAGTGTTTTTAATTGGGGTCTTGCCATCTCCAGCAATATATGTAATATAGAAACTGGAAAAAGTATTAATGGTGCAAGGTCCTACCATGTTCTCCAAACAATATCCTAAGCCGTATTAAACTTAATTTATTTTGCTTTTTTGGAGTCGTGGGGTGGGGGTGTAGTATTCTAATCAGATCTATTGCTGTTTTAGCCTGTTTATAAACTATTATCACATTAACATTATTTGCTATGTGAAGTGCATTATTACACACACACACACACACACACACACACACACACAGTATATTCCCATTATTTCAGTGCTATACTTTGTTCATATAGTTATTCTGCATATAATTCATATTTCATAAATTCCAATTCCATATGTAATATGAAGACAGCTTGTTGATATTGTGGATTCATTTTGTATATTACTATTACTGTCAGTTTCTTGAATTACAGGTTTCCTTACTTATCATTGTTCTACAGCATTGACCAGTTGCAGATTGTCCTTGAAAAAACAATTTGCACCTTTTTGCTTGTACCTTATTCCAGTCCTAATATCTCTAGAGCACGGGTGTCAAACTCAGCACATCATGTGACGTGTTGCGATGTATCGTGATTCTTTTTGCATTGCCAGCAATGGGGTGGGCATGGCTTCGGTCTGATGAAACCAGCCCATGGGCCGGCATTTTGACACCCCTGCGAGGATGCTAAGGTTTGATAAATTCATCTCTATCAAGCTTTTATTTTTTACAGTGCTACTAGGAAAATCTATAGAGACCATATGACACACATCTTTAATTATCCAAAGGTGCATATTCTCAAGTCATTACCAATAAAGAGAACATTTTGAGATGCTTCAAGATATAGCTGCAAAGATTTATCAAGGCAAATGAGTACTCTTCAATCAGCTTCTTCTTTAATTATATCTTAAGTCAACTAGAATAGAAGACATGTATTTTATAATATTTTGCAAAAAGCAAGGCTAGTTCTTAAATCCAGGCTGCAAAACTCCAGATATCACTAGATGACAGGAGAGAAATACAACAAACTTTCTGCAATTACCTAGTGTTTGTCTGGAGTTTTGCAGCCTAGATGCAGAGATGTGAAGTCATGCAGTCAAGAAACTCATGTACGAGAAAGTGGAAGAACTGGTCTATATATGCCATTTATAACTGCTTGCTAGTATGAGACAACATTTTTTACTTTATTATTAATAAGTCACAGTTGTTACTTCCTTAAGAATTTCTTACAAATAAATATGAGAGTAGCCGATCAAATACAAGTGCATAACCATACAAATAATTTTACTTTGTGGAGGAATAAGGCTGGAGATCAAACTTACACAAAATTCTAGGAATTTTTTCTCCAAGCAGAAATTATTATTGGCAATGTCATTTTTACTAGAAGAAATTTTATTTGTACAGGATGTGGAAACTATGTTGCGTATTTTTTCTAGGTAATATATATTCAATATCTTTTCCTTGTTTAGCATTGATTAAAGACAGGAGTTGGTATTACTTTAAATAAATAGATTTGTCTCTAGCATCATTGCTTTTATGGGTTATCAATGTGTTGATGGCTTTAAATCAGTGTTTTTCAACCTTGGCCAGTTTTAAGATGTGTAGACTTCAGCTCGTCCAGAATTCCCCAGACAGCAAAGCTGGACTTCATGCTGGATAATGAATTCTGGGAGTTAAAATCCACACATCTTAAAGTTTCCATGATTAAAAAAGATCTGGATCATATTCAATATTCATAGTTGTTGGTCTTCCAGAACCATTTGTTAATATTTGTTGACCATGAATCCAGCAATCATAGAACCTTTAACTAGTACACCATGACAAGCAATCTCATTAGGGAGTATTCTCAGATGGTAGTTGGACCTTTTACAAAAGTAACAGTGGAGAAAGCAAGTTGTTCTTCCTCCTGTGCTTTCCTCTAAAGCAATGTTTCTCAGCCTTGTCGACATCAAGATATGTGGACCTCAGTTCCCAAAATTCCACAGCCAACATGGAGTTGAAATTCAAACATCTTAAAGTTACTGAGATTGAGAATCATTTCTCTAGAGTGAAGATTATACATTTCTGTCTATAAATAGTCTCTTTAATTCCATGTTGCTTCTCTCCTTGATTAGTTTCCATCCATTGTTTCTTATCTTGTCTTCTGGTACTTTAGAAAATAAGTTGATCCCCTCTTCTTTGGAGCAGCTCCTTAAATACTGGAATACTGCTATCATATCACCCCTAGTGCTTCTTTTCTATAGACTAGTCATACCCAATTCCTGCAATTGTTCTTCATATGTTTTTGTCTCCAGGCCTTTAATCATCTTAGTTGCTCTTCTTTGCATTTTTCCCAATGTCCCAATATTTTTTTAGTAATGTGGCAACCAAAACTGGATGCAATATTCAAGGTGTGGTTTTACTAAGGATTTATAAAGCAGCCCTAATACTTCACATGATTTTGATTCGATGCCTCTGTTTATACAACCAAGGATTGTATTAGCTTTTTTGGCTGCTGCCATGCACTGCTAGCTTATGTTTAAGTGATTGTCCACTAGGACTCGAAGGTCTCTCTCACAGTTACTGTTTTTGAGCCAGGTTTCACCTAATATGTACTTGTAGTTTTGGTTTTTCCTGCCTAGGTGTAAAATCTTGTAACACTATTTCTTGTAAGGAGGAGGATGGAAGATAGGTTACAGGAATGATTATGGTTACATTGATTAGCAAGAGGCAATGTTTGCCCATCTGCATTCTTTCTGGGGTTTATCAGATGTGAATAGTCAAATATTCTTCCATGGGGTTCCAACTATCTACCAGGCAGACCTTCACAATGCAAAGTATGACTACATGCTGTACGGTAGGAGCTATCTGGATGCAAGTGTATAGTGGGATAGGAAGCATAAATAGAAGCTTTGAAAATGCTATATACAGACCACCTTAACTGGGAAGGATGATCAGAAGACAAGGAAGATATTAGAAGAAAAGAAGCAGATTACTGGAAAAAGAAGAATTTATTTATTTATTGTTTGTTTGTTTGTTTGCTAGGAAAAAGAATATATGAAATTGGTGAAAAGTCAACTATAGTTCAATGAATAGAGCATTGTTTATAGTAAAACTGAAAACAATATTTAAATGTAGATTTGTGTCAAATTAAATATTTAATAATTTAAAAATGATTTAAACATTTAAATTATAACTATATCCAATTGAGTGGAAAAGCACACCATAAATAACCATACCCACCTCCTCTGAGAGAAATGGGTTGTTAGGAAGGGTGAAATAAATAAATAAACAAACAAACAAACAAATAAATTCTATGCATCAGGTGAAAAAATATTTTTGGGAAGAGTTCTTAGTAAAACATGAGTAACTGAAGGCTTGTCTTTTGAGTCTGAACTACAGAGAACCCACTTCCTGTGATGTTCCTGAATCAGTTTAAAATGTCACTGCAATAACTCAAAACCATGAAACTGGCACATAGACCATTCTGGATCCCAGTTGCCAAAAGAGCTGCTGAGAAGGTGCAGCTGTCTGAGCCTTGACTCAGTTAGTTGGGATTTTCCATTTTCAGCAGAAAAAAAAGTCAGACTATTATAACATTACAAATATTGTTTCTTAAAATATTCTATATCCAAAACGCTGCTGAACTATCAGTCACTTAAATAATATGGGGCAGGTAGAAATTTAATTAATAAAATAATATTGATATATTTAAAAAGTTCAAGGTGAAAAGCAATGCACAATAAAAAGGTCTTTTAAAAACTGTACCAAGTAGCAGGAAATAATTATGTAGGGAAGAAGAAGAAGAAGAATATAGAAACTACTATTCAATAATACAGAACTGTTCAAAACCCGAAGGGTGATAATATTTAAAAATTACTATAAGCAATCAAATTATCATATTTTTTTCATTGTGTGCATAAAATTGTTGTGCATTGTAGACAGTTAGGCAAATATTACAATTGTTACCTTTGCACAACTGTACAAGTATTAATCAGAAGTATTCTACCTATCTCTCTATCCATCCAATATCATACAACTCCAAAAATGATTCTGAGTAGCTTCACAAAATTAAAACCAGGAAAAATAATATCATATAAGAATCTACATTTAATTAAATGGAACAATATTTTTTCTCATACTAGACACAACCCAGAGGCTTGCCAGATAGCTAACCCATGTTCTGAAGAAAGAGCCATGATTTTAGAGCTCACTTGAAGGGGATAGAGTGGAGGCCAAACAAATTTCCAGGGGTACAGACTAAGCATGACGGCAGAAACAGTCCACTTCCTGGATTCAATTACTATAATGACATTGCTTATCCAATGAGACCTAAAGCAAACCTATCTTGTCTTGGTATAGGGCAAACAGATAATATGGAGATAAACAGGACTTAAGGTGTGTGGGGCTTTATAAGTAATAACCAACACCTTGAACTGCACCTTACTAGTAATTATACAATTCATGACAATATAGCTTGTTTAATATTCATGCCATTGTGTTCTGGACCAGTTGTAGCTTTTTGGTGTTCTTCAAGTGGTAGCCTTGTGTAGATTATGTTGAAATAATCCATTCACAAGTTGACCAAGGCATGAGTAAGGAGAGTCTCTTGGTCCAGAACCAAGAGCAAGTGGTGAACAACCTGGATTTGTACAAAGATCTCCTTGATACAGCTGTGATCTGTTCCTAAAGCAGAAGCTGGAAGTTCACAAAATCCTCAAATTATACACTAGTTTCAAATGGGATAGTGCCATCCTATTCAGGACCAAAGATGGGAAGTCCCCAGAACTGAAAGAGAGCCAAACATCCACAGGCAGTTGGTCTTGCTATGTACTTTTCTTCACCTCAAGACCCCAAAGTTTCCAAGCACTTGGCCAGACAGTAAGTCAGATATATGTTACCCTTGTGAGTTAGGTCCAATCAAGAAACAGACACTCCAAAGATTCCAGGAATGCTGCAATACTGTATTATTGTAGGATATATTAACAAAAACTTAAAAGCATGTTAAAAAATCTTTACTCTTTACAGAGAATATGATGCACAAGCATAGAATCAAACTGCTTGCCTTTAATCACTGGAAGACTCAGAGAGAGGCCCAAAAGATTAGTTTACCATAACTATGCACACTGAAATTTTTCCCAAATTTATCTTCAAATTATGTACTGTAACAATACTAAAATATGGTCTTTGTTTACACCTATTTTAAGAAAAAAGAAAGTGGCTGTCAATGCAAAGCTAATCTTTTGTCCCAAATATTGGCTTTTGTAGACATGGGTAGGCTTGGTAAGGCATTAGACTGAACTGTGCTTCAAAGCATTTGATTCTGTAAGACCACAAGCAAAATTGATGTGCCCAGTGCAAAAAGTAGTTTAAAATCTGACCTGACTGTAGCATGAATATCCCATGGACTGAATGCAGACCAGTGGGGATGAATGAGCTCCAAAACAAAGTTTCACTTCCTCCAAACAAAAATATAAGCAAACAAACAAAAACACCTGGATGTTTATTTAAATATATTTCCCAACACCAAATATTTACATAGCATTAAAATTTAGAACTATGAAGAAAGGAAAGTAGCTTTCACTGTAGAAGGTGGTCAAAGAAAAAGACAGTGAGATGCTGCATCACCAAGGCCAACTTTACTTAAAATTCTATGCATGCTATTTCAAGTTTCTGTAGTTTGCCTTGTATTGTTTTGGCAAAGTCACATTCTAGTCTGTGCTATTCTAGTACTACTAGTACTATTCACATTTTTGAAAGATTTTCAGCATATATATTAATTTATTATTTGTTATTCATATGTAACTTGGCCCAATTATAATATGAATATTTAAATCATGTATGGTTATTGGAACTGAGTTTTGCATGATAGCGTTCAGAATTTTTATTTGGACTAATTATTGTATAATGTATATTGACTGTATTGATTACATTCCTAAAGAGCTTTTCAGGCCAGTTTTGTTAGGTAACTTAGGCCTATGCGGATGTAGAATGGACAATCAGCTCTAACAAAGTTCCATTATTAAAGTAAGTAAAATCTGCAAAAAAAAGAATAATGCAGGAAATGTCCCCTTTTCAAAGAAAGCCAAATAATCTTTCCAAAAAGTAAGAACTTGATCCCTTCTGCTTAACTAATGGATGTTTTTACCATTGAAAAATATATTTCTATACTTCAAATAATAACTTGAACACATAGAAATTTAAAACCAGCTTTTTAAGAGTCAGCACTTTTGTGGTCACTTTTCTAGGTTAGTTATCTCAAAGGATGTTTCGTTTCTCATCCAAGAAGCTTCATTGGTTCTTGATCAACCAATGAAGCTTCTTGGATAAGAAAAAAAACTTCTTTCTCAAGGAAAAACCAGTCCAGTTGCCTTTTGAAAATGCAGCCTTAAGACAACTGAGAATCTCCATAGACATCTCTAGATTAGTGTTTTCAACCTCAGCAACTTGTTGGCTGAATAATTCTGGGGGTTGAGGTCCACAAATCTTAAAGTTGCTAAGGTTTGGACACACTGGCTTACATGGATGAATCTGTCTTTTCTTTTCTCTCAACGTCTTTTTATCTTATTTTGATAACCACAGTTATCATCTATCCTCTCCCATCTGTATGCCATCCAGTGGGGACAGATCTGTTAGATGCCTGTTTGTCCACGAAGAAAGAAGCCATTTGGAACTGAAGCCTTGTCTTGGATTGCTTTATCTATTTGCATTAGGAGCATTTAAATTATATAATCATTATGTAATCATTAATTGACTTAAAAAGGGATCATTTAATTATCATACCACTCAGGTTGTAATGTGTTTGCAATATTTTTGCACCATCGTAGTAATTTGCAAATCTACAGCCTTGTATACTTTTACTTGTCACATTAATCAAGTTTAGCCCATCTGTTTTTTACAGATTTTTTTTTAAATCATAGAAAGTTTGTGGCCTTAACCAGATCATAAGATGATGATTATCCTCCCAAAAGAAATAACAGGAAATAATGACTGTAAATAAAGAAAATGCCCAAGGGGAAAGTGTGCCCAATCTTGTCACCAAATGTATAACTTATTACCCCATGGAATAGAAGAGTGGGAAGAAACAGCTTGGAACAATTTTGAAAGGAAAGATAGTTGGAAACATAATTATTATTTCAAGCAGGGAAACACAACTCCGAATGGATCAAAGAAAGCACCCATCTGTCTATCAACATTCATAGTTTGTCAAAACAAATATGCAATTTTAAAGATTTTAAAGGCATGTGTTTTACACAGATTGTGTATTACATTTCAGAATAGAAATCTTTGGCAATAATAAAGAAATAATTCAATAATGACAAAATCATAGCCTAATGTTTTGCTTCTTCTGGTATCTTCTTGGGATTATCTCATTAAATTTATTAATTGAAATCCACCATAGGTCTGGTCCAAGTCCTGAGGATAGGAGAAACCGTAACTCTAACTGCTATTTGATTAGTCCAAGAAGCAATACTCAGCTGGTTAAGTCTTTTGTGATATGGAAATATAAAGATTTTTTTCAACTGGTATTAAAAATGGAGGAATTAAGTGTGACATTCAATGAGTCTTTCTTTGAGGGAGATGGGCAGTTCAAAAATGTGATCAATCAATCAATCAATCTACATTCTAGAAAGATTAACATAATAAGATCATTTCCTTTAAGAAAACATGATATATTTGTCTTAGGTTATTAAAAATGTCTATATGCTAAATTAAACTGGTATTTAAAAAAATACCTGTGTCAACTGAAATAGGAAATTGTTTTTAAAACTCATGTTTCAAACAGTTGCTTCTTTATTATTTATCTCATTACTTTCACCAAAGTAAAAGACTAATTATGAATAAGTGGAAAGGAAAACAGTTAATTTTTACTATAGCATTAAACTTTGTTACTAAAGATAATTTACAGATTAATTTTACTAAAATCACAATACTTTCAAAGAAAAAGTTTGTAATCAACTTTTAAATGTATTGTGTCCCAGCCACATGACTTAAGACAGGCATGTCAAACTGCCAGCCCACAGACCGGATGCATCCCACCAAAACCGTGCCCACCCCATTGCTGGCAAAGGGGGAAAAGTCGCAATACATCATGTGGTGTCACGTGACATCACGAGTTTGACATGCCTGACTTAAGAGAATGTTGTTTTTTTCCTTTTTGCTCATGTACTGATTTTTTTATCAATTTCTTATATCAGAATCTTGTTATGTGTATAAATAATAATAGGTTTGGAGTATCAAAATGAACTATAATCAAAATATTGTTAAGGTAGGATTGTCTAGAGGCAGAAAGTTGATTTAATCACCTTGAGAATGGTGGCCACAGGATAATCACACAATGATGGCCATTGGATAATCCCATGGTGAGGTGTGATTATATGTTTGCACTATTGTAGTGGGCCAAACATACTTTGCACTACTCAGCATGGTTAATAGCGACACATGCAAATGGATCACCTTGACTAAAGACTATTTCTGCATGGAAAAATTATAGAAAACATAGCCATTACTGAAATCCAAAATTAAATGTATGGGGAGAATCCAGATTTTGTGTCTCTATTGCTCTTTCTGAATCTAAAAAGTTAAAATGAAAAACTGAGGGTCTCACAAAAATTCATAATTTTTTCAAAAATTATAAGAGACTATTATAAAAGCATGGTAACCAATACCAGATTTTTCATGGTGACCTGACTTGTTAAGAAGTAGACAGTTTTGGAAAGGAAGATTGTCTCTACAAGTAAAAGAAATATTAATCCCAAAGCAGATGTTTTAAAAAATAGGAACAGATGTGGAGACAATATTTCAGCAGTACATTTGTAAAAGAATAGACTAAAATATTGCTTTGTTTTTGTTAAAACTGCAGACTGTGGAACTTACAATCTGGAAAAGTTCAGAAATCTGATTACCATCCACCAGAATTTTTTTGGGGGGGGGGGAAATGCTGGTGTGAGTTCCAACCTTTTAAAATGTGGTTGAAGAACATTATTATTATAAGACTTTGATTCCAACATAGGGAAAAGAAAATAAAATTCATCTAGTATTAACATATTCAGCATGACTGAGTATCATGCCATATTCAGCATGACTGAGTATCATGTAAATTGAAGCCCTTTTCATTATAGCAGAAGAGGGGAAATTGTATTAGTTCTTAAAAGATTTTGATTTGGAGAATTTACTACAACAATCCCTTGATATCATATATAAGATTCTGTCTTGCCCAGTCCTATATCCTGGCAAAGCTAATAACCCAGAAACTGCCACTAAATGCTGATATGCTTTGCCTTTAAAAACAGTGTTTTTTAAGAAAAAAAAGCTGTCTAAAGTTCCATTGCTTATTGTAATGACTATCCCAGTATTAAATGTGTTAGGTGAAACAATACTTATATTTCTTAGCAGTAAATTTCCTGCTAATTGTTGTATTGGAAAACATGAAATTTGATTTCTTCAAGAAGATCTAGAGCAGCAGTTCTCAACCTGTGGGTCGCGACCTCATTTGGGGTCAAAAGACCATTTCACGGGGGTCGCCAAACAACGTGATCCGCCATTTTTTTTGTCAGCCGGTGCAGGGGGTGGTGCCGCGCCTGCGCACCGCGCAGGGGGTGCTGCCGTGCATGTGCTCCGCGCAGGCGCCACACAGGGGGCACCGCTGCGCATGTGCACCATGCAGGGGCGGCACATGGGGCAGCGTTGCGCATGCGTGCCGCACAGGGGGCGCCGCCGCACATGTGCACCGTGCAGGGGTGGTGCATGGGGCAGCATCGCGCATGCGCGCCGCACGGTGGTCAGTGCTGTGCATGCATGCCATGCAGGGGGCGGCACCGCGCATGCGCGCCGCCTGCTTATGACCAGGGTCACCGTATAAAAAGGTTGAGAACCACTGATCTAGAGGAAGTGAACAGAGGCTAGGTTCAAGTGATAGAAAATTCACCTGTGAGTCACCAGCCTTGAAGGAGGCAGGTGGTAAGTATAGTTCCTTCCCCCAAAAGCCCTCACTCGAACCATTAAAGGTAAAGGTGAAGGTTTCTCCTGTCTGTTAGTATTGAACTTTTTTTTTTATCTGTCTCTAAAGTTGCCATTCCAAGGAAGTATGTAGATCAGGGGTTCTCAACCTTGGCAACTTTAAGACTTGTGGACTTCAACTCCCAGAATTCCTCAGCCAGCAAAGCAAAGCTGGCTGAGGAATTCTGGGAGTTGAAGTCCACAAGTCTTAAAGTTGCCAAGGTTGAGAACCCCTGATGTAGATAATGTGGTGAAGCTGGGACTCTGGAGAGTGAAGAGGCAGCAGGTTATCAGTACTCTTTTCAATCAGGTTTCAGTCTGGGGAGCAGCAATAAGATAATTTTCATCATGCTTGTGGATAACTTGAGGCAAGAACAGAATAAGAGTGGAGTGATGCAACTCTCCTAATGTTGCTCAGTCTTTCAGCAGCTTTTGACACCATCTATCATGGTATACTTTGATTTTTATTTGTTCTTCCCCTTGTGAGCTGTGAGATATTAAAGGTTTTTTTAAAGATTGCACTATTCTTGGTTATGTAAACCATCTAAAATTACTTTTGTGAGGTGACACATAAATCTAACAAACAAGCAAAATAAATAAAAATAAAACTTTCTCTGTAATGCTATTCTTGATTAAGAGATGTGCACATTCCGACAAAGGGTTGGATATGTTTGCCTTATGATGAATAAAAAACACAATTATTTGTATTTGGAAAACATATAGCACTGAAGAGACTTTTCTTTATGGTGAAATGCAGTTGCAAGATTTTTTTTCATAAGGAGGAATGCTAAAAAATAAGTCACGTGACTGGAATTATAATTCAGACATGCTTTTGTGTTTGAATCTGTCTTTTATTTGGGAATGAATACCCAATTCCATTCAATCAGCAAAAGAATCTGACTACAATAAAGCAAATGTATAACAATGGAAATTAACTGTTTAGATTATTAATTGTAATTATTGATTTGTAGCAATCTTTCTTATATAGAGAACAAAACAACTTGCTTGTACACAATCTCTACCCAATGAAGCCCTATAGATGGAAAGAATATGCATTTGGCATTTTGCAGTTCATTGAAAATTTAAATTAACAACAATGGCAGTTACGCTACTTGAACAGGAAGATGATCATTTCCTTCAATTCAGAAATATGTGCTACACTAGATACAACTTTTTATGGAATAATTGTAGAAGTCAAGAAGATTTTTAAGACTAGGAAAAAGTCTGCCACCAAAAGGTCAGTAAAATTTGTTCATATAAAATACAATGAACTCCTTCAGGAAATGAATATTTTAAGGAAATGGTTGAGGTTAGCATAGCATAATGGATTTCAAAGAATATATTCAAATTTTTGGCAATTATCTACCAAGATATAGTTCATAGATCTATGAACCCTGGTTTAGAAGACTGGGTTCCTAGGTTCACTGTTCATACCATTTATTTGGTAATAAAGGAAAACTATTCATTTTCTTTCTATCTATCTATCTATCTATCTATCTATCTATCTATCTATCTATCTATCTATCTTCATCATCATCATCATCATCCTCTATCATCTCTATCACTCCAAATGACATTTTGCTATCAAATTAATAAGTAATGTGTTTTTAAATATGTTTTTAAACATCTGATGCCAACAAATCCTTCTATCTTAGGTTATGAAATATTCACTAACCTCTTTAAAAAAATTTCCTGAATCAAGAAACATCAGTAACCAAATCACATATTTTGTAATTCTCTGTACTCTCTTACACTCTTTCTCCCTCCCTCTCTCCCTCCCTCCCTCATCCCTCTCTCTCTAAGCAAAGTCAGTCTCTTTCCCTCTCTCTTTAAATTTCAAACAGATGCTTGTTCTTTTCTTGTTTCTTTCTTTCTTTTTTAATCATATACCAATTTCATGTTACAGATTGGCTGCAGACTGCAAAAAGCAATCTATGGTATTGTAGCAAACAGGCATCCATTACTACACTTGATTCTGCCAAACTGATTGTTTTCCCAATAAGTAAAACTGCTGCTGCTATGTTCAAATGGTGTTGAATAAAGAGGCATCTTTTTCTTGCTCCAGAAAGTTCTTAGCTGAATATAATTATGTTCTGTAAGATAATGGGAACAATATGAAGAATTGAGATTTGGGATTATATTACAGGATTTCGGACCAATACGTTTAGCACAAGATACTCAAAGATTACCAGGACATAAAGTAATATTATTATCTACTCCAAGGAGGCCAAAATTTTTACAAACAAAAGTGTGGCAAGGGGTGTGTTGAACTTATTGTTCAGTTAAAAATAACAAGAAATTATATCACTGAAAGTAATTTTTACCAGTGAATTTCACAACATAATTTTAAGGGATTCTGGAAACTGGAAACACCTGAATGATCTATGAACCCTGGTTTAGAAGACTGGGTTCCTATGTTCACTGTTCATACCATTTATTTGGTAATAAAGGAAAACTATTCATTGATGAAGCCAATGGTTATTAAGAAATAACCAGTAAAAGTTAACACTTGGATCTCTGTACAGCTAACCTGCATGGGAATATATCAAATCAAAACTTTGTGGGTGTTTTTTTTTTCACAGTTTGTAGTTATTCCCACGTTCTTGATTATCTAGACAGGAAGCCTATAAAATCCTTCCTTTCTGCACTGGGTTTTTATCGGAGCAATTAAACCTTCCTGGCTAGGATGAATTTCTTGTTTTTTTTCCCTCTGAATTTGACTTTTTAGTTCAATTCCATGACTCACCTCTGACAGTTGCCAATGGCTCAGCTTTCACACAGATGCTCTGTAATATGTATAAAGAGCTATTTGACAGTCTTTCCTCATTGAAAATTATCATCTAAATATTTATGTCATACAATGGTGAAGTCCAAGCTAGAATTTGGGGGACAGAAGTCCTAAATACTTCACAGTTAGTAGGCAAGAAGGTTCCCAAATCAAGCAGGGAAGCACTTAATATCTCAAAATGGCAACCCTGATTGTTTTGGATGCACCCCAAATATCCAACAGTATCCAAGTACACCACTGCTTTTATTATTTGATTCATTGGGAAATGACAGACTTTACATAGTGCTGCCCAGTAAATTTCCCCTGCATTTTCTGTACTAGTTCCATTCAGTTTTAGGAAATAGTTTGCTTCAGAAATTATTTCAAAGGAAAGATTCTAGTGTCTGATACAGTATATGGAGTTTTTGCACTTAGTCTTCAACAAAATGCTAAGGAAAAGGCATAAAAAAGTGGTTGTCAAAAGCAAGAATATACAATATTCTTTGGAATGTTTCATTAGCCAGAACCACATCAGTGGTCTTTCATAGGATATTGTACAATTATCTAGCCAGTGTGTGTAGCTTCCTTAGTGTTTTTTTAAATGTTTCAAATAAATAACAAAGACATTATGAAAGATTCCTTCTCTCACAAGAGTTCCACATCATGGGCATCTGCAATGATGGCTTTATAATAACAGCTATGAATGGGGAGCAAAACCTTATTTATTTTTAATGCATATTGCATGATTGCATGGATGTAAAAAGCACAGAGCTTTGATCAGCTGGACATACCTGCATTTTTGAAGCCATTTATCCTTGTAGTCACTTCTGATTCCATTTTTGAGAAACTTTGGAGAATTTCTTATCTGGACAAATTCAGAGAAATCTGCATCCAGTTTCTCAGCACATAAACTTGAAAAATGTTGGTTGTGCCCAGTGATACTCTGAACCACATGAAAACTAGCATAAATTAGTCCCAAGTCTGAGTTGTAAACAAAAACAGCCCAGCTGAAATTTTGCATCTGCTTCTCATGTCCCTAAGGCAAGTCACTTTTCTTACCAATTCAGTTCCATATTTGCAATATAGTCAAGTTGACATAGCAACTTAATCTATTTATTAACATGTTTCAATATTCTAAGGCTAATTAAATATGAATACTTTTAAGATAATGTTTGCAATACCAGTTCCAAAGACCTAATTTCTCCAGATTGGCCCTAGAAAATTGGTTCTGAAGGTGTCTATTAAAGAAAGTCAACATCAAAATCCATATAGCTTTTTTACTGAAATTCTAGATTAAAGGTAGGATTACTTTTGATTAAACCAATAAATGTTTATTATTGGTTATAACTTCTGGAAATGGTTAGTATTTGAAAGTTGAATTTATTTAAAAGGGTAGATAATCTAAATTATGTTTAAAAATAAGGAACCATTAAAATGGAATTTTGTTCTTATATATGACAACTGCAAGTCTTCTTTGTGTATAGAGATGGAAGGAGACCCAATACCTAGACTATAAGAATGGATGCTGAAATTAATGGAGGTGGCAGAGAAATTGGCTTTGGTTAAAGAAAAGACTTTTTTTAGCTTTGTTTCTATTTGGTAAGCACTTTTGGACTTTTTGCTTGAAACTGAAAGAAATAAAACTTAACCTTAGCATCTGATGATTAAATTTGTTTATGATTATAAAAGTACCCTATGTTATGTTTTTTTCTAACTCATGGAGTCCTTATATTTTATACTTGTGTATGTATGTAAGAAAGTTGGAAGTTACTTTTTTCTATACCTTTTTTCTCTTCTTGTTTCAACTTCCCAATTGTGTGTGTGTGTGTGTGTTTGTATTAATAAGTTTTATTTTTAAAAATGTCCTGCTCTATTGTACAATATTCTAAGATTGCCAGACAAAATGCTCAAAAATACCTTGATTTTTTAGCATTCCTACTTCATATATTCTAACAATATATTTTTAAAAATTCTGAGTGAATTTGATATTAAGAGTAATGAACTCCACCATTGTCACACATGAAATAATATTGAAAACTTAATAGCATCTTATCATAAGGATAAATTTGATTTATAAATGATTAAAATCTAATGTGAAAAAGTACAAAATGGAAGAAGGCAAACAGCTAATATTATACCGAGTTTGGTCAGCAATTTTGCCAAATCATTTGATGAGCCAAAAATAATAAGGGGAAAAAAACTGACTACACCAACATGCCAAAGAATACAGCTGAAGCTGTTACAAACTTTCCATTCAATATTATATATGATTCCTCACTGTCCTTTCTGCCCATGTATAAACAATTTCTCCACCAAATACAAGGAATATTACATTTGAACTACAGAGTATTTGGCAGGGATTTTTTTTTTTTTTTTTTTTTTTTGGCTTTGGGATACAAGAACCTGTATTCTATTGACCTGTTAAAACTGTACAAGTATCTTTTGAGATCCAAGATTTTTTTTACATTTTGGATTTTTTAATTAAAGTACAGATTTTCCTCAGAAGTACACGAGTCCTACTGAAAAATTATATATTATATTTATCCCTTTACATCTATTATGTTAGTCATATAACCAAGACACTAGCTTTGCTCAATGTATATTAGCATACTGTGACTGATGGCTAATTCACTGGACTGAAACTGGCCTTTAATATATTCAATGGTAGGTTTTAAAAGGAGGTCTTCATGGAAAGAACAGAATAAAAAATATAAATGGCATCATTAATGGTATGCAGAAATTTGCCTGACTTGTTCATTGTCAAAGAAGGAAACTTCTGCTTTTTCTTTAACATATTCTCAAAGTTAGTACTTCTACATTTCTCATGTGGAGTTTTTTTTAGGCTTTTTAGATTTTTTTTGGAAGTGCAAGAAAATACTAATGTTAAAGTTTTCTCTTAAACAAATTTCCATCACTCTTAAGCCTCCTTAACTATTCATATTGCCTAATAAAAAGAATTCCTTTATGATGCTTCCCTTTGGGATTGAAGACACTGGGCTGCAACTAAGAAAGTGCAAGAATACCACATTTCACTATTTTTTCAACTATATGTTTTCACCAATTTTTCATTACTGGCAAATGATAATTTTTACATATGATGCAGTGAATACATATGATGCAACCATTTGTCCAAAATGGTATAGGGTTACCTGTCTGAGCAGGAGGTTGGACTTGATGACCTCCAAGGTCCTTCAAACTTTATTATTATTATTATGGATCATCGCACAGTCAGCCAGATGTTCAGACTGGATTTGGCATTTTGTCTACCTATCGAGTCCTTACCCAGGACCTGGGATAGGCAGATGTGGATGTTTGATGGTATTACAGATATCGTCGCAGGATGGAAGCAGTTCCTAGTAAGGCCGCCTTTTGCAATTGACTAATAGCGAATTTGTCAATGCCAATGGTGTTCAAGTGGTGCTCCAGTTGTTTTGGGATTGCACCCAAGGAGCCTATGACTATTGGTACTACCCTTGCTTGCTTTTGCCACAGTCTTTCTATTTCTATTTGTAGGTCTTTGTATTTTGTTATCTTCTCCAGTTCTTTCTCTTCTATTCTGCTATCTCCAGGCACTGCCACGTCCACTATCCAGACTTTTTTGTCTTTCTTATCGACAATTGTTAAGTCTGGGGTGTTATGTTGCAGGTGCTTGTCTGTTTGAATTCTGAAGTCCCAGAGCAGTTTAATTTTATCATTTTCTATGACTTTCTCTATTTTATGATCCCACCAGTTTTTGCTTACAGGCAAATGATATTTTTTGCAGATCTTCCAATGCACCATTGTTGCTACTTTGTCATGCCGCTGCTTGTAATCAGTCTGTGCAATCTTCTTGCAACAGCTTACCAAGTGGTCCACTGTTTCTTCAGCTCACCAATTTTTCATTACTGGCAAATGATAATTTTTACATATGATGCAGTGAATACATATGATACAACCATTTGTCCAAAATGGTATAGGGTTACCTGTCTGAGCAGGAGGTTGGACTTGCTGACCTCCAAGGTCCTTCAAACTTTTTTATTATTATTATTATTATTATTATTATTATTATTATTATTATTATTACTACTACTACTACTACTACTATTACTACTACTAATCTGTTATGTTGTTGTTTATCATCAGTTTGTGTGGTCTTCTTGCACAAGCTGAGTGTATGGTCTATTGTTTCTTCTGCTTCTTTGCACAATCTGCACTTTGGATCATTTGATAATTTTTAAATTCTGACCTTGATCGTATTAGCTTGAATAGCTTGTTCTTAATCAGCCAAAATCAACCCTTCAATTTATTTTTTATGTCTCAGTTGTAAGCCATTGCCAGGCTTTATCTTTACCCGCTATCCCCTTGATTTTTTGTAGTGAAAATTAATTTTGTAGAAATCATTGTTTTAAATTTGTTATAGTCACCCTTCCTATATACTCTGCATAGCTTGCAAAATACAAAAAATAATACAAGCAATTAAACACATAAAATGTGATCAATAATTCATGCAAAAAATGGAGAAACTGCACAGAAAAATTGTATTTCCTATAAAGGAGGGAACATCCAGTGAAGAGTTAGAACAAAAGAAAGTACTTCCATACAGCATAAAATTAACATGTAGATTTTATTGGCATCAAATAAGATGATGGCCACTAACAGGAATGGATTTAAAAGTGGAAAGACAGTATATGAATCTGTTTTGGGTTTTGTTTGTATTAGAAAAGAACTGAAAATAAAATTTGGATCCTGAATACTGAGTCTGCAGTATGTGAAGGCTAAGGAAAAACTAAATAAAATCTATTCACAGCAGGCTGAATTGGGGCCCAGGAGAGTTGCCACTGAAAGCTTACTATAGAGAGGATGTTCTGGACAGTTTATTGACAGTTTCCCAAATAGCAAGGATAAACAGGATACTAGGCATGTCTGAACACAATCTGAAATGTGTTTGCAATTTACAACTAAATTACCTGGTCCATCAAAAATCACTGTATAACACTCATCACTCTCATTAATTCCCACCATTATAAATGGGAATCTCATTATATCCAACTGACTCACATGGCAGTCATCATAGTTTAAACTGTACCCAATTAAAAAGTTCAATTTTCTATAAACATAAATTTTCTGACTTTATTTAATTATTTTTATTCCAGTGCTCTCTTTAAAAATGTGTATTTCAGGTCCTTTTACAGTCTCATTCTTCTGTTAAAACTTAACAACAAAATAAGTAACAAATAAAGTGAGAAAAAGTGGAACCAGGAAACCATGAGTTCTAGTGCCACCTTAGTACAAAGTCAACTGGGTAATTTTGGTCCAGCCTCTCTGACTTAGCCCTAGGAAGGAGACAATGGCAAACCACTTCTGAAATCTTGCCAAGAAAATTTCAGAGAGTTGTTCATGCAATTGACAAGAGATAATACTAACTTGAAGGCAAACACACACACAAACCCAGGCACAAAATCCTTTCATAATACAGTGATCAGGTAATGTATGTGCCTCTGTGGTTGTACTACAGATGCAAATTGCTTATAGACAATTTCAAAATGGCTCTTTCCCCTTTTCATATTTAAATCACACTTGAATTAATTAACAAAGCTACTTGCAAACACAAAAATGTTCTTTAAGCTAATGTGGGAAGTCACCCCCCCCCCAGAAGGAAACATTATGTTTCCTCAAAGAATCTTAAAAGAGGCAGAAAAGCATGCCCAATTTTTCTTAATAGCCCCAAGTCTCCCTCCCCCAAGCAGAAACCAGCTCTGTAGAAATGCAGATGTAAATAATCCAGGAAGGTTGGAAGCCCCCAGCTAGAACCTTAGGAAGACAAAGACACCTAAAATCTACATACCCCACCCAAACTCTAAGACAGGACATAATGGGATTAACCCAAGGATGCCAAAGGGCACACTCAGACTCAGGTCAAAGTTCATGCCACAGGAACAATTCCAAACAAAAGGCTCCAGAGGGTATAAAAACCCACTCCCTACATGTGCTCTTTCTGTCTGGCTCTCCTCTTCAATAAACTACAACCTTCTTTCTAAAGCAGTCACCATGTTGTTCATTCCCAGCTTGGACTGAACCATGATGAAGACTTTTCCTTCAACGCTAAGATGCATGGCTACAATGGTCAAACAAAATAGCAATCTTCTACTGCAACCTTCTATTCAATTCAGGATTATGACATCGTTTGCTTGACATCGTTTGCTAGACATCCCATCTCTGGCATTATCAGTCAGTCAATGTTCCCTTTCCTAATTCTTAAATAATTAAGTAAACTCTTCCCATAAATCCTCCCATTGTAAAATAAGTTTTCAACTGAAGTAAAGCAAAGGTTCAAACCACATCTTTCTCTTTTAAAACATGTGGTTTCTCTATTAGTCATCAGGACAAACAGCACACTAGGAAGATACATTAATGAGCCACAGTACAAATAGTCCAGGATAGAAGTAGATTATTATACGTTTCCAGACTATTCATTAAGAAGTTTATATAGTATATAGCACACTGTCTTCAAAACTTAGCCCACCTTCTACAAAGTTTTCTGTGTCTTTTTCGTCTTCCGAAGGATCCAGTATTAGGTCTGGAATGAAGTCTTGCAATATGATGTATGATTAGGTCATTCATTCAGTGCCCAATGTAAAGAATATGTAGAGAGAAAAATTAAAGACTGAGTGCTTTCTCAATAAATATAAGGTTCTATATAAATGAAATACTCAGTAGTTATACACTACACAATTAGATTTTGCTATTAATATATAGTACTTTTCCTAGTTTTTCAGAGACTAAAAGGAGAGCTAGGGAGAAATATTTTCAGAGTGCAAGATTCTGCAAGTGTAACTTTACAATCAAGATATTGCTAATATTCTATATTGTGTTTCTTCTCTGTACTCCTGCCTAGAAATCTAGGATATGTCACTTCTGAAATGCTTCCCATGCTCTCTCTCCTTCTATTTACTGAGATACCTCTTCCATACTTGTTGTTCAGTTTGCAGCTCTTCCTTCTGTTTCCCAAGGTCATTCCTACATATCATTACAATTTATTTATTTATTTATTTATTAAAAAAGTGTTTTCAACAGCTTTATAGAATTGGGAAGAGGCAGTAGAAAAATACTTTTATGATAGACTTTATATTTCAGACAAACCACTTAACATTTAATCATTTATTGAACAGAAGCAATATATAAAAACATTGTTTTAATACTGCTTGTGAAAGGTACAATGCAATAGGAACAATATAGTTACATTTCAAAAAGAAGTTAAATGGCAATAATTACTGTATACTTATTTTACTGGTTATTTTTTCATGTATATACCTTGGCCAAATCCATCAGCTTTTAACTGCAGTTTGCTTAGCTTTTAATTCCATTCTCTCCTCAAAGGAAGCAATTAACAATAATTTTGGTGGGAAATTGAGACTCAGCGAACGGTGGAAGCACAGCTGAAGGCAGCAGCTTGGATATTATTTTTCAGGCTTAGGCTGATACAGCAAATACAACAAAAGCTATGATGAAAACTAGATTGTTTTTTTTTTTTTACTGTAACATGCAAGCTAGACTATTGCGATTACACATATGCAGGGCTGCATCTACCTTTGAAGTAGATTTGGAAACTTCTGTTGGTATAGAACATAGCATCCTGTACAATGATAGAGCTCTGATACTTAAACTGTATTACACAAGTCTACCTTATCCTCTCTTTCCGGGATAACTGAAAGTGCTTATCTTAAGCTTCAATATCCATGGACAACATCCATGGACAACATCCAAGCCAACTTTTCAACAAGTATTTTGTCTTTGTTAACGCAGGTAAGGATATAGATGGTACAGAAGTATATGCCACATAGCCAGTTGCTTCTTTCTCACTTCTACCCAGAAAAATCATATTGTCACATTGGCCCATTTATCAGTATAGTCTTCCATTTTTGATATTTGTCCCATTAAAACTCTACCCATATTTTCCTCCCTGCTTCCTTCCTTGGAGAGAAATTGTATTTACTTTACTAGATATGTTGTTGCAGTCCACATATTCTCACAAAGCCGTGGGTATAGACTAGACACTGTCTAAAATTATCCAAATTTTGTTCCTAACCCTAATTATCCTCTGTTACACTGCCTTGTTTCTGCATTTGTCCCTGCTCTTTCTCTTGTTGGAGCACAATTTCTGTGATACCATTCAAAAGTCCAGGATGGCTTTCATCTGAACAGGTTTGTGCATCCACCTGTAAAGGGATTTTAAAAAGCTGAACTACCTTTGAATCAACCTCCCCTGACCTGTATTTTGAGATGTATTGGATTATAAATCTTATCATCCATAAGCAATATGATATGGCCATGTTGGTATTGATAAGAATTATAGGAGAACATATACAGTATGAGCACCAAATTAATAAAACTGTTCAGAATCATTTTAACTCAGAGATATAACATTTCCTCTGTCAGTATAGGCTGGTTTCTGTAATCATCCAGAGGATTAAGATTATTACAGCTCAACCTATATTTCAATTTGACAGTATAGAAATATCAACAACAGGATTTCGTGAAGTATGTTTTATATATAACATACCTTTTATATAACATATGCATATACATATATACATACATACAGTTCCCAACCCCTGGACCACAGACCAATATTGGTTCATTGCCTGATGGGAATTGGGCTGCACAAGCGGCAGGCAAGCAAGTGAAGCTTCATCTATGCATTTGTGGGATTTAGGTTGCACATGTGAAACCATCCCTTCCTCAGTACAGAGAAGACCATTTTTCTTCCAAAACCAGTCTCTAGAGCCAGAAAAGTTGGGGACCGCTGTTATATATAGCTGCAAATATTTGTAATAATTCAATCTTGCATACCTAGTCTATTTTGCTGCTGAGATGCCATTGTACACATAAGTAGGTTTGAGCACATCTTCATCAAAGAAACTACAGGTTACCTCAAATGTTGTTGGGGTACTTCGTCCAGGAACTTTTCAGCACCACATGTGGATAGAGGTGCAGTTCTGTGATATTAATTTTGCTGTTAAGTTTTATCTTGGCTACCATATTTGTCATTTATTGTTTTCTTATGATGTTTTATCTTGTTTTTATTCCCTGTTAGCCACTCAGAATAAGGTGCTTGACATTGTCAACTATATAAAATGAATGAATGAATGAATGAGACATTACCAAAAGTTCTTGGAGGCACTTTAGGCATATTGGTCACAAAAGGTGGAGTATTGGAGATTTTAGAATAATATGGTAATGGTAAAGGGCTAACTGTTAAAACCAGGAAGTATCGGAACTTATAGAACACACGATGCTAGACCTATGTATTAGGATGCTTACATTAATTCTGTGAAAACTACACATTCCTTTCCATACAGTTCTAATACATAATTACACAGTTCTATGTCTATTGTTTCCTCCCCCCACATACAGTTAATATCTGCATATATCATTTTGATTAATAACTAAATGTTCTCAATAGAACCAAAAGATAACAAAATAGGGGATTTTGCAGAATTATAGTGATACATTATTTTTTTAAAAAATAAATAAATCCAAACCTGTTAGCCACTCAGAATAAGGTGCTTGACATTGTCAACTATATAAAATGAATGAATGAATGAATGAATGAGACATTACACAAAAGTTCTTGGAGGCACTTCTAGGCATATTGGTCACAAAAAGTGGAGTATTGGAGATTTTAGAATAATATGGTAATGGTAAAGGGCTAACTGTTAAAACCAGGAAGTATCGGAACTTATAGAAAACACGATGCTAGACCTATGTATTAGGGTGTTTATATTAATTCTGTGAAAACTACACATTCCTTTCCATACAGTTCTAATACATAATTACACAGTTCTATGTCTATTGTTTCCTTCCCCCACATACATTTAATATCTGCATATATCATTTTGATTAATAACTAAATGTTCTCAATAGAACCAAAAGATAACAAAATAGGGGATTTTGCAGAATTATAGTGATACATTATTTTTTTAAAAAATAAATAAATCCAAACCATTACAATTTTTTTTCATATCACATAAATAAAATCTAAATTAAATAATATCATATAATTGTACGACATCAGTATTATTAAACTTGTGAAAACTTGCAATGGAACAGCCTGATCTTCAACTAGTCTACCCTTTTTATGTGGATAGAAAATCATTCTACACTGGAAAAATAAATATTGTCATAATCACACATTATAAGTATATTAGACAGTGTACTGAACGGCACATTTGTTCCTATGTGCCACATTGACGCAGCATGTGGTTGGCATGTCCTTCTATTTATGTCATTCAGGAAGGTCACTTTATATTACTAAGACATAGTATTAGGCAACATAGGGTTGTTTTTTTTTGTTGTTTTTTTTTGATGTCTCAGTGTGGACACTTATAGGCATAGGCTATTGCTCAGGGCTGAAAAATATGATTGCGGGGAATTGTCAGGCATAAACAACTTATCAGCATATTTTTGTTTTTTCTCACTTTCCAATAAAGTTAACTCGGCAGATATAACATGCAAAAATATAGCAGTACAGAGGAGAGTCTCACTGGGTTTAATAAGTCTTCTTCCCAAGTAAATCCATATATATATATATATATATATATATATATATATATATATATATATATATATATATGTGTGTGTGTGTGTATGTATATATATATATACATACACACACACACACATAGGGGTAGTTATAGGTATAGGTATATATGTTCAGCTCATAAATTCAACTGACTTAAATGCTGCTGTATTTTGGCATCTTAGGTCTCAGTAGATAAAAACATCACTAAATTAATCATAAATGCAAAATTGCCTCTATGCAACACTTCCACTGGTATTGCCAGTGAATTGCCATCACCATGTATGCACATATGTGCAAAACATCTGGAGATGAAGCTGCTGCATCAGACTTGCAATGCATGTGGCCGTTCTGATACCTCAGAAAGAGGTTGTTCATTCATGCCATTACATTTAGTGAAAACACCTCCTTTGAATGCTTTTCACAGTCTAGAGCTTACCATTTTTTCTTGGAGCAGAGAAATGTTTTATTGGAACTGCTGCAGTGTTGCCTGGAGCCACTAGACTTGGATGATTTTGTTAAAAACAATCTCCATAACCTTTCTCTCATTTTTCCAGTTTCTCAAGCCATTTTCCATATAACACTATTTATTTTCCAAATATTTAAATAGAAAGTTGTAAATCTGAATTGAGGAACCTAGAGAAAAAAATTATTTTCCATCCATAACTGTATAGATCTACACTATGCTCTGGAAACTTTAAATCAAAATAGTCACTGAATATTTGTAGGACTTGGCTTTCACAAAACATCTAAAGTTTAAATTATTGTTATTATTAATTTTTTTACCAAATTAAGGCTTGGAGAAATATGTGCTTCTTCACTTCATCTACAAACCAGATGAATAAGCAGCAACTTTAATAAATTCTGAAATGATTGTATCACTACTTTAAAGTGTTCAGAAATATTAAAAAGAACAATTTGGAATAGAATTCATTGCAGGACAAGTACTTCATCTACACAACTAGTGTAGTATATTAAAATGAAAGATTAACAGAACCTGAACAAAAGTTTTGCAAATTTTAAAAACATGCTTTGCTCCCAGACTTATGGTTAATTTGTTTATTTTCTTAACAGTTTTATTTTATAATAAAATGTGTAATTTTATCTGGGCATATGAGTGCTTTTTCTTTTCTAGTTGCCTTTTTCTCAATTCAATTCTTAGCTGCTCAAAGTCATCTGGGAGAAGATGGCCCTCCAAATAAAAAATAAATAAATAAAATTAAACATGTATCTAAAAGAAATGTGTTAAATACAAAATCTAGATTTTTTTAATTCTTCTTATTCTTATTAATTCTTAATTTAATAAACAGCCTCATACCTGGCACAGAAAAAGAAATTGCTTTTGAAATGCTATTTTTCTTACTTTTTGTATTTAAACTTCTATAGAACTGTTGTAGTAATTGCCTCTGTTTCAACAGATATAGAAAAAAATAAAAAGTCTACTACGAGTCTTACTCTCTAGACTCTACTTCTAGACTCACACCATGGTGAGATAGGTAGCATATAAGTCTAATAAATAAATAAATAAAATAATTAGTCAACCCAGGTCCCATTTGGTCATTGTTTGAAGGATATTCCTTTACCTAAACAAACAAAATGAAATCACCACGGGTATGCAAAAAAGCTCCAGGAGTGGGAATGACTTCCAACTTCTTGCTGGCTTCTTCATTTACTTTACATCTGGAAAGCTTGAAAGGAGAAAGTCAGTGGAGAAGCCAGCAGGAAGTTGCAATCCAAGGCCAGCAAGCAGATAAGTGGGGGAAGGAACAATGGTATGGGGTAGGGCGGGGGTCAGGAATGATACATTGGAATGCATGAAAGGTGCTGGGTAGGTGGGGGATACAGATCAATAATGGGGTCACAGGAGTGTGTAAGAGGTGCCATGCTGGTCAGGGATGACATGTGGGTCAGATAGTGTGATTAGGAAGTGTGCCTGAGGGTGCTTGGAAGTAAGCAAGAGGTGCTGTGCAGGTGAGGGACAGCATAAGGGGGTGGCATGGGTCAGCATAAGGGATTCTTTCCTTCCAGTTTCTCCCTTTCTTCTTGCTTTCTTCCTTCCCCTTTCCCTTCTGTTTCTTGCAGCCAGATAAGTGGCTCCTATGAGGTTGGGAGGCCTCAAGAGATTATGAGACTGGCTTGGAAACTGTCACAGAATGTTAAAAGTGAGGATCACAAGAGCCAGTAGCAGTGAAGCAGCCACAATTTCTCCAAATTTTATTTCCTCAGGAGACATCGGTCCCACATTTTGAATACATTCACGTTAGACCACTTGAGGTATCTTGACTAAAAATTGTTGTCCTATGATGCACCATTTCACCCAAATAAAGGTATGACAATAAGAGTTTTAGTACTGTATAGACCACAGGTCAGCAACCTGCGGCTCCGGAGCTGCATGCGGCTCTTTGAGCCTTCCCCTGTGGCTCCCAGCCTCCTCTGCCATTAGCAGAGAGAGACAGAGACAGAGAGAGGCACTTGCACTTCCCTACTTCTCTCTCTCTCCCTGTCTCTGTCTCTCTGTCTCTGTCTCTCTCTCTCTCTCTCTCTCTCTGTGTGTGTGTGTGTGTTTGTGTGTGTGTGTGTGTGTGTATGTAAAAGAGAGTAGACTCTCTGACAAGCTGAAAAGCTTTTGGGGTGGGGCTCCTCCCTTTGCTGCATCACTGCAAGAAGCAGGGAGGGCAGGAGAGAGCTAGCTAGCCCAGCTATGCTGACTCAGGAATTCTGGGAGTTGAAGTCCATGAGTCATAAAAGAGCCGAGGTTGCCTATCCCTGAGCTTGTTGGAGAACAGCTTGAAGCCAGCTTGCCAGGTGAGCAGAAAATCGGAGAGAGGGAGAGAGAGAGAGAGAGAGGGAGAGAAAGAGAGAGGGAGAGAGAGAGAGACCCTTTTGACATCTAAAATGAAGATAACACTGCATATATCCTTTTTTACCTTTATTATATGTGTGTGTGTGTGTGTGTGTGTGTGTATGTATTTGTATATATGTGTGTGTGGGAATATATATGTGTGTATATATGCATATGTGTGTGTGTGTGTGTGTGTGTGTGTATGTGTGTTTTCTGAGGTTTTCGCGGGTGTTTGTATGTAGGTCTTTGGTTATTCGGGTTTTCTCCCACGTAAAATTGGAAGTGTCTTGGCAACGTTTCTACGAAGTCTCATTCGTCATCTTCAGGCTGGTGCTCCTAGAAGCATGAAGACGAAAGCACCAGCCTGAAGATGACAAATGAGACTTCGTCGAAACGTCGCCAGGACACTTCCAATTTTACATGGGAGAAAACCCAAATAACCAAAGACCTAGATAGATAGATAGATAGATAGATAGATAGATAGATAGATAGATAGATATAGATATAGATATATACACACACACATATATATATATATATACACACACACATACATATACATATATATATATATACACATATGTACACACACACACACACACACACACACACATATAATAAAGGTAAAAAAGGATATATGCAGTGTTATCTTCATTTTAGATGTCAAAAGGGTTTTGCGGCTCCCAATGTTTTGTTTTCGGTGGGAAATGGGTCCAAGTAGCTCTTTGAGTGTTTTGGGTTGCCTACCCCTGGAATAGGCAGATATCAAGCTGTTCATATGAATTTCCTGATCTCTAGCTGCTTTGGAAACTTTATCTTAACTATTTAAGGCTTTAAACTCTGAAAAATGCCGTCCTACAAGCATTATATGAACTCTTCCAATAATTGCTATATGTGGCAGAAGAAAAAACATAATTTAAAATATTGAGTAGGGTGATAGTTAATTTCTGAGAATATATGCCCATTTGTATCCATCCATTCAGATGAATTCCCCACTATAAGGTATATTTGTTCTTCTTTCTTCCTGCAAGATGTTTGAAAATCAGATTACTTATAATTCTCCATCTCTAACACGAGTCAATGGAGTAAAATGTTTAACATATTTAGAGAGAGTTAGTGCTGTCTCAGTCTGGGTCTCTTTAGTTCACTGGAATGTAAACACAACTCAGCATTCCTACACCTTGATCCCATTTCTGTACAGGTCAGAGACAAGGGACAATGTCACCAGTTGGAAAGTAAAGCTGGATCATCTCCAGAGTTCATGCATTCATTAAAAAATAAAGACCTCTAATCTTGTTTAGCGTTATGTTCTCTCATAGTTGAAATCCTATTTATTATGCCTTACCTTTGTATGAAAGGGCTGAAAGAGATTTTTTTTCAAGCTATAATATTAAATGCTAGAAATAGTTAACTGTGGTGAAAGTTTAGAGTAATGTTGTAAATGGCTCCTATTATGATGGAACTCTTTTTTTTTTTACCCTTAACTAAGCTGGTGATTTATAAATGGGACTTAATTTAGCTCTCCTATTCATTTATTTAGAAAGCTCCATGCCTTCTTGAAAAGGTTCATGGAACCAGAAGCAACAGCAGATTCTGTGCCATGTTATCTGTGCTTCAGACTTTGAGCTCAGGTTTACTGTAAGACATGAAGCTGACTCCAGTGTTGAAATAAGATTTGGTCACTCTACTCAAACATTTTTTCTATTTTTCACTCCTGACCTCTCTTGTGGTGCAGAGACAATAATTTGGTTCTCAACATAACTAAGACCAAGGAGCTTATAGTAGATTACAGGAGGAATAGATCAGATATTCAGCCCCTGATCATCAGCGGAGACTGTGTGGACAGGGTGGCAAGCTGACCTGAAGTGCTCATGTTATAGCATTGGTTAAGAAGGTCCAGCAGAGATTATATTTCTTGAGATTTCTCAGGAAACCACAACTGAATGAAAAACTGCTGGTGACTTTCTACCGTTGTTCCGTAGAGAGCATTCTAACCTATTGCATTTGTGTGTGGTTTGCTTGCTGCACAGTAGCAGATAGGAAAGCACTCCAGAAAGCATTCCATCACCTATAGGATTATTGGCTGCTCTCTCCTCCCCTCCCTGGACGAACCGTATAGTTTCTGTTGTCTTAGGAAAACTCAAAACATTCTTAAAGACTCATCTAATCCCAGACATTCTTTTTTTGAACTATTACCATCTGGCAGACGGTATAATAAATACAGGATAATAAAAACAATGACAAATAGGCTGAAAAATAGTTTATATCCCAGACCTGTAACCATATTAAATACCACAGTACAGTGCAACATTGAAGTGCATTGAATATTAGGGATAGCGCAATGGTGAATAGAATGTGAAGGATGTGTGTTTGTAATGTATGTTCATATTTGTGGTTTTTACTAGTGTGTAATGTGCACTGTGGACAGCACTTAATTTTGTTGTGAGTAACACAATGATAATAAAGATATTCTATTTTGTTTCAAAAAAAAAAGAGTATTAATGTAGAAGACCCTTTTCTTAACAAGTTAGCTTTCTAAACAGTGAAGCAATCATGCTCAATTTTATGATCTTTTGGGCCATGTTTGTTAAGCAAATTGCTGCAGTCATTATGGAGCAAATCCGGCTTCTCCATTAGCTTTGCTCCTTGGAAGCCATCTAGGAGGGTTCCTAAGTAAATAGTTGCAAGTAGAGGGGTGTCAAACTGCCAGCCCACGGGCTGGACACATCACGACAAAACAGCACCCACCCCATTGCTGGAAATGGAGGAAATGTTTCGATACGTCACGTGAGTTTGACATGTCTGAAGTAGAGGATTATTTGTAATATATGATTGTATTTGTTTCTTTTTCTTTAAAACAGATTGAAAGATATTGAAATCCATTAATTAGCCATGTGTTAAGAAGGAATAATTTTGCTTGAACATAATCATCTAGAATATGTATCAATTCACTGGATAATTCCAATATGTAGAAATGAGAGAGAAAACAAACAGTAATCTGAGGTAATGTTGCAAATTGGGACACCCATTTTCAAAAGTTATACATTTTTTAATTTTAAGGGTGAACATAGATTGTAAGATTGTAAGGAATATAAATGACCTGGGTCTTATGAAATCCTTCATGTTATTTCTTAGACCCCATTTTTATTTTCTAAGATCAGGAACAGTACATTTTTGCAATAGACGCTTTGAGAAGTTGATTTATGACAAGACAATATAATATGGTTTTATGAAACTATTTCTCATGAACGTGCTAATATTTTATACTTTAATAAGAAGTAAAATCAGGACACTTATGATATTTTTTATTTTTTGCTTACACAAGACATTTTAATTCTAACAATAAACTGAACTGTTTTTACTGTAACATCAGATTTATTTTTAAATTCTGCAAAAGAATTCAGTTTTTATATCATTTATTATAAAGAAAATCTTTTCCCCTCTTTTTCCTTCAAGAAACCTTATTAGGAACTATCTGGCTGGCTGGCAAACTGGTTTGCTTATATTGGACGACAGTTATTTACTTTTGCTACACACATTAAGAAGGTTATTTTTGCTGTTTATATAAAGTGTGTAGTTAGACAATTTTTTTTCTTCAGATTGCCAGAGAACTAATATTGAGGAAAAATGAAATTGCTTAAAACATCTTCACTGAATACTTCTCTCAAAAGGAAGGTAAAGCTTTCAGGGATTAATTTATTTTAAGGGACCATTAGGCTTAAGGCCAGTGTTTCTCAACTTCGGAAACTTGAACACGTGTAGACTTCAATTCCCAGAATTCACTAACCAGCATGCTCAAGGCATTTAGGATATCAGTGCTCAAAAATTAAGTAATTGTTCCCAAGAATAAAATCAATCAATCAATCGTTTGTCTGTCTGCCTATCATCTAACCATCATTCATTGTTTGATTTATATCACACCTTCAAAGTGTCCATATGTAATGCTCTCTGCTCCTGTTTTCCCCACAACAGTTCTGTGAGGTGAATTGGGCAGAGAGAATGGGTTCAAGAGCATAGCAAGTTCTTTCAATTAAAAAATAACATTTGTCCCTTCCTGAAAAAAATGTATTCTTTCTTGATACTTTTTTTTTGCTTTTTCAAGAGAAGCAACGTTTTCTTTCTAAATATTGTACAAATATTCTTTGCATCCTTATGAATTTATTTATTTGTACAATTTAGGCCACGGGTGCTTTTTCTGAGGACAGTTCAGCTTTGGCAGGCAACATTTAGGATACAGAAATTAACACTAATAAAAACAGATAATAATTAGTGGAATATTTTCTAGATAAAGGTGAAATATTCTACCTCTTGATCCTTTGACATTGCTACAATTGTTTCTTGTTTGATTGTATCACGTTTGGATTTGTATAGCTATATAATATCCATTGCCGGCTTGCTAGACCTGTTGTAACTTCAACATTCCTTTTGTCAGGCTGTTTCACGGTGACCGAGACCTTCATGGCTGTCATAGTGGTCCTGTGGCACGAGGCTACACCATACTTTGCCCAATATTAACAATCCCTTACTTTGTCCTGTTACTATCTCTCATGATGTGGACATGCGGTTGAACTTTGAGAGGTTGAGAGCTGCTTGAGAAAAGCTGCTGGAACAACAGGGATAAAATCAGGAATGAAATTATAAGGGAAAGAATTGGAACAGAACTAGTATTAAACTACATATAAAGACAGAAAATAAAGTGGTTTACCCATCTGGAGAGAATGTCTGCGGTTTCCATATCACATAAAGCATACATAAAATAAGGAGAAGGTCAAAGAGCATGAGGCAAACCGGGAAAAGATGGAAAGACAACCTCAAAGACATGCTACAGCAGCATCAAATAACAATGGTTGAGGCCTCAAGAACAAAAACTTTGTATCTCCCTTGAAAACCAAAGTGATAAAAGGGGAAGGGGAAGAGGAAGAGGAAAATGAAGAAGAAGAAGAAGAAGAAGAAGAAGAAGAAGAAGAAGAAGAAGAAGAAGAAGAAGAAGAAGAAGAAGAAGAAGAAGAAGAAGAAGAAGAAGGAAGAAGAAGAAAGAGAAGAAGAAGAAGAAGAAGAAGAAGAGGAAGAGGAGGAGGAGGAGGAGGAGAAGAGAAGAAGAAGAAGAAGAAGAAGAAGAAGAAGAAGAAGAAGAAGAAGAAGAAGAAGAAGAAGAAGAAGAAGAAGAAGAAGAAGAAGAAGAAGAAGAAGAAGAAGAAGAAGAAGAAGAAGATTCTCAGTCATCCAGGTCATGGTTGTTTTTCTTCTAAGACATTTCGCTTCTCATCCAAGAAGTAAGAAGTCAGAATTCATCAGAGGGTTGGGGATACAACATCATCTATCTCCAGTCTATAACAGTCCTTTCAGCAGTTCAAAAAGGCTCCACATGTATTCGCACTACTCAGGTGAGCCTGACGACACAGATAAGGCTTCAAGTGGCCTCAATGATTCTCTAAAGAATGCAAATGACCAGCTATCTAACAAAATGAAACTCAATTGTGAAAAAAAGTAAGTTCTATATTTAGGCAAGAAAAACCAAATACACAGGTATAGTATAGGTGGTATCTTGCTCAATAGTAGTAACTGTGAGAGGGATCTCAGAGTCCTAGTGAATAATCACTTAAATATGAGCCAGCAGTATGCTGCAGCTGCCAAAAAAGCTAACACAGTGCTAGGCTGCATTAACAGAGGGATACAATCAAGATCACATGAAATGTTTATACCACTTTACAATGGCGTGGTAAGACCACACTTGGAATACTGCACCCAGTTTTGGTAACTACAATGTAAAAAAGATGTTGAGACTCTAGAAAGAGTACAGAGAAGAGCAACAAAGATGATTAGGGGACTGGAGGCTAAAACATATAAGGAACGGTTGCTGAAATTGGGTATATCTAGTTTCATGAAGAGAAGGACGAGGGGTGACATGATAGCAGTGTTCCAATATCTCAGGGTTTGCCATAAGAAAGAGGGAATCAAGTTATTCTCCAAGGCACATGAAGGCAGGACAAGAAGCAATGGATGGAAACTGATCAAGAAGAGAAGCAACCTAGAACTAAGGAGAAATTTCCTGACAGTTAGAACAATTAATCAGTGGAACAACCAGCCTCCAGAAGCTGTGAATGCTCCAACACTGGAAGTTTTTAAAAAGAGACTGGACAGCCATTTGTCTGAAATGGTATAGGGTTTCCTGCCTGAGCACGGGGTTGGACTAGATGACCTCCAAGTTGCCTTCCAATGTTGTTGTTGTTGTTGTTATTCTGTCTGCAAGGAATATAAATCCCTCCATTCTCTACCATCCAATTAGAGCTGAAAAAGCTTCTTGAAAGAGAAGCAAAATGTCTTCAGAGAAAAAAAAAGGAAGGTCAGTTGTCTCTTTAAAAAAGCACCTTTGGGATGCTCATTTATTATCTCACCAAATCTTTTTTTTAAAACATTGTTTGGAGGTCTGATTTTTCTCATGTTAATATTATTTAGAGATCCTTTTTTATATCTTTGTGTATCTAAAACATCATTCCAGTCTCCCATTAATATAACAGATCTATAGTCCAGCAAAGTCAATTTTTGATGTAACAGTCTGTAAAATTGTTCCTGTTGTTGGTTTGGTGCATACAAACCTACTATAAGTACTTTCTTGCCATACGGTCCCACTTCAATCATAACATATCTCCCTTGAGGATCAGAATCTACTAAACAAGCTGATAAATTTTGCTTAACATAAATAACTATACCTCCTTTTTTCCCAAGAGCAAAAGATGCAAAATGAGATCCCAGTCGGGTGTTAACTAAATATTTTTGATCCTTAGAAATAATATGTGTTTCCTGCAAACAAATAATATCATTGTTATGTTGCTTTAAATAGTGAAATATTTTCTTTCTCTTTTGAGGGGAATTGAGGCCATTAGCATTCCATGTTAGGAGCTTTACCATCTCCCTTAACCAAAAGCCTAGAGAAGACTGCTTGAAGATCTGCCATTGAAGAATGTACTGCAGAACTCTTGGGTCTTGCTCCTCCCACAGGCTCAGAAACAGATTCTTGTAAAACTTCTTTAACATCTTTCTTCTGTTGTTCCTTTTCCTTACGTCTGTGGGCTGCCCGGGTCATCCTTTGCTCTTTCATCCCTGCTTGTTGCAACCACGCAGCCTGTAGTTTTCTTTAAATTTATATTTAAAGTTTAAGATATTTTTTAGATATATTTTTTTTCTTTTTCTAAATTTTTTTTCTCTTTCTTTTTTTTTCTTGTTTCTTTTCTTTTTCTCTTTCTGTTTTTTAAATATTGGTGTTAAAGTATTTTATGATTTGTTTAATTATTGTAACCAAATTTGTATATGGTTTATTTGTGTTTAAAAATTTTTCTTTTAAATTTTAATCAAGCCTGTATTCAGCTCTGGGAAGGTTGGGGGAGGGTTGGGGTGGGTTGGGAGGGTTCGGGGAAGGGAACTTTTTTGTAAAATTTTAAAAATTTTCAATAAAAAAATATTATTTAGAGATATTAGAGCCTAGACTGTTAGAACTATTTTTATATATTTTCTATTGTATGCTGCTTATTGGCATTTTTATTTCACAATTATATATACAGTGATTTACGTATAGGGGCATATTGTTATTTGTTTATAAAATGTATTATCTTCCCTAATTCCAAAGAATACTAGTTCCTATATTTTTAATTCATTTGTAGAATACACACATAACTCTTCTTGAAGTATAATCATCTGTTGGCTGACATATTTATTTGTGAATTGTCCAGTTGTCTCTTTTTTCCAAGATTAGAGTGATGTATGATAAGCCTTGTAGTAATGTCTGCTGAGTCTCAGTGAAATCTAAAAGAGCTATGGGTGATTTAATATTTTGACTGCTTGGCAATTTTGAAAATGTGATATTATCTGTCAGGAATTGGCCTTCTGCCGTAATGCAAATCGTAATTAAGCTCCCAAAATGCTTAAATATTATTCCAACAGCTTGATAATGCCAGGTGCAGTTTATAAGATATAAATCAGTAATTAGTTATGTCCTATCATTAAGTCTAACTTCCATAGTCAATATATAATCATTAGCTACACTATTACTATAGCTCAATGCATATTTTGCAAAATGTCCCAGGCCTGATCCTGGATGACATTATTTAAACAAATCCTGACCAAGAAATAGAATACATGGCCAAAGAATATAAAAAACAGAGGATTATTCAGTAAATATTAAAATGGCCTAAACTAAACAAAAACATTATTTTGGTTTTGATTTTCCATGTTCTGTGAACCTGGCCAATTATCCTTTATTCAATAAATGATAGTTAAACTAGCCATGATTTAGTGTGATATGTAAATTATGTGATTTCATATAAAAAACCTTCTGTGTTATATTTCAAACATGAAATACCCTGGAATATAATAGTCTTGAAGTCAAAGACTTGTGATCATTTTGTTATTAAATCTCATAAACCTATGCACACAGAATATAGAGACACAAGAATTTAATTAAATCCACAATTCATTCTAGATGAGTGAGAGAGGAGCAGAATATTTTAATATGCTATTTCTTTAGCTCCTAGATCAGATATAGCTATGTCAAAGTAGGTTTATGATCTCCAGTGCAAACATATTAAATCAATCTCTACAAGAAATTATTTTATGTACTCAGATAGTTTTGGTATAGGAAACTAAGCTTTTTCTGTGAAAAAAGAAATACAATACTTTTTGTTTCTATGTTTAATACTACTTTCTAACCAAAAGGATTTGGATCTAGAACAGTAATAGAACTGCTTATTCAGAAGCCCAACACTTCTAAAATAAATGAAAATAAAACAAGAAACAGATGGCTTTTAACAAATAATGAACAAAGACTTTACAGTTTAAAATGCAAGTTTTATTTAGTGAAACTGGCCATTCTGTTTCTCAGGTTGCTTTATTTATTAGTTGATTTGAAAAGAGTTGGTTCTTCCAAATGGTGTGTTGAAATAGACTGTGTGAGCTACACTTAAAAGCACTTCTCACTTGAATCACTTAAAGAAAGTTGTTCTTCATAGTTTTATATTTAAAAGCCACTTCCCAGCTTTTAAACAATTTGTGGTCATGATATACTCTTGGACTTTGGGTTGATGTATGGAGGTCCTTGTTGATGTGTTTTTGCCTATATTTTTGTATAGATCCATCTTGTTTTGTTTTTATGGTCTATTATATTTTAAGGCACACAGGGTGAGTAGAGTCAGATGGTACTTGCACTGAATTATGAGATTATTGAGCTGATGCTAAATCCTAAGAAAGCAGAATCACTATGAATAGGCAGCTCCTTTATCCAGGAATTTGTAAAGAGTGTCTTATAATTGGATGGAATTGTTCTGCCCCTGAAAAGACACATTGACTTCATGGTGGTTCTTTTGAAGGCAAAACTGTTATACCATAAATGGCCTCCATCTCCTAAAATCTCTGCCCAGTTCCAGCTGACTCAATAGTTATAATTGCATTTCCATTATGACCATTTCTGGATAAGAATAACCATGTACAGTAATTTATGTATATATGTGTATTTGCATGGTAATTTTTATAAAATATATGGTTTTAAATGTGCTGTTTGTATTGAATTATTCTTTTTTCCTGGAAGCCTATGAGGATGACTGCCTTAAAGATGTAAAATTGCTCAGTTGTTCATATAACTCAGGAGTTGAAACATTATCCCATACATGGGGCAATATCAGGATATCATGTTACTGCCTTGCCAGAATAGAATTATCTCACAAGTCTGGTGATCAAGAGACAACCTCAGAATTTCCATTCTTTGTAACTTGCATTGTATGTAGATAAGATGGCTGGCCTTCTTGGGAACTTCCCCACTTTACAGAACTCTTTCCTGCCCCAGAGGTATATCCCTTACCAACTCTGGGATGTGTACAAAAATTTTACAAATACTTACCTAACTACAAGAGGTAGTATATGTAGTGAAACAAATACTGCAATATCTATAGAAAAAATTACCAAAAAAGACTGTCTTAAGAAGCATGTATGAAGAACAGCAATTCTGAAAATATCTTGGGAAAAAATAACAAATTATAAAGTTACAAAAACAAAACATAAGTTTTTATTACTTTTACAGTGTTTCATAACATATTTTTCTTAGAAAATTTGATACTGTCACCAGCTTTATTTATTTATAATTTAGATTTCTAAGACTCTTCAACTCAGCATTCTGGACAGCCTTAGAATATACTCTGAATATTCCACAATATGATTTATTTAATGCATAGCGCTTGTTGTTAGAAAGAAATTAAATTCATTGATAGAAAAATATAATACTGGGATTATAATCCTTGGCATTATGTCCTGCCCTGCAGGAATGTATGCCAGATGAAGAAAGAGTACTTATGCACAATATCATACATTCTTACAATTCATCAATATTGTGTGATCTAATTAACATCTACTCAATAATACTTGCAAGGTTATGCAAGACATTTTAAAGACTGACTAGGGAACCTAAAAAGAACTCTAACTGCTTTAACTCAGTTCTAAAGGTATGTAGGTATTCCTTGAGTTATGACAGTTCATTTAGCGACCATTCAAAATTACGATCCCCTCCCCCCAAAAGTATTTATGATCCAGTCCTGAAGTTACATATGTTGCAGCACCACAGCAGTCGCTTGCTCTTATGACCAACCACAGAAATGTTGCAACATGCCCCTTGCCTATTTCCCCCTCCATCCTGCCCCACTGGGCTTGTGGAGACCCAGTGGGGCAGGATCCCTGGAGGGAAGCAATTATGGGGACCCCAAGAGAGCCTGAGATATCTCAGTGGGTCAGGGGAGGCCTTGGGTGGTCAGAAGTAGGTGGCCTGTTCCAACACTAGACCCCCTTATGGTCTTCCCCACCCTGAAATGGGACACTCATCTCATTCTGTGCATTTGATTAGCAAATGCACTGGAGAAAGCAGGGAGGGATCACGTTCATTTAATGTGATCCAATCAACAAATCCTTGGGTTATGAATGTAATTGGCAAGCTCTATTACATTTGTAACTTGAAGTTTACCTGCATTCAAATGTCATTCCTACTAATGTCTGTACATGGATAAAATTAAAATCAATTCGTAACTATGTTTGCACTTTATGATGTAATGCTGTAATGTCATTAGTGGGATCCAACCATGTTTTCTTATTTTTTTTAAAAAAGTTCATTTACCAAAATGCAATTTTAAAATTTGCTATAATAATGAACCTACTACTGTGTGTGTTTGTATATTCAAAGATAATGACATTCTTTTGTAAAAAGACTTACTTGTAAGGCAATGGAAAAATTATGTAAAACTGGCAATGTTTCCTAATCTTTTTATAATTTTTTTTTTACCTTGCTTCAGGGACTATTTTTTAGTTTTAAACAATGGAATATTCTATATACAAGAGTTATAGATTTTATCATAAATATACTTTTCCAGTTAATATTAGTGGCATATATAAAACTTAACCGTACTAATAATATAGTCTGTTTTTTTAAAAAAACAGTGGAACATTTATGAGTTTTGAATGCACTGCATAGAAATAAATGCTAAGAAAATATAGCAATATTTAACAGAGGATTAATACACTTTTCTATCATCATCATCACTTCTCAAATTCAATTTCCAATGTTTAACATTTTAAATTGTTCTTCATTAAGATTCTCATGCATTTTTAAATCACCAAATAGTATATATCTTCTGTACAACCATAATACACTATGATACAAACTTGAAGTGCATCAAAATTAAATTCTTGTAAAAATTTGCATTTGATATTATAGAAGCCATTTTCTTATCTTCAAACCACTGCAAATATTCTGAATGCTTTGCCTCCTGGAGGATTCTGTAAACTGTAACAGAAAAATAAAGAACCAATTGCTTGAAGGAACTTAATCTTATCATGTACTCTTATTTTACATATGAATCTCTCTATTAAATTTATATACTTATATATGTCATTACAAGAAGGATGACCTATAAATATTTGAACAGCATGGTCAAGTTACATACAATAGTGGCCAAAATTGTGGAAACCTTTTGGGAAAAGTGTATTTTTGAGGTTTGATGGCTAATAACACCACTTTTTTGGGGGGGAATAGTACCATAAAATTATATATCAATGGAAAGATAATTTAATTAGGAATGTAATGCAACAAGGTTTGTTCAATTATCTGTACTGTATCCTATGAAAAGTTATAGCCAAATAACTAGAAAAAGGAAGCACAACTTGCTTAGGTTGATATTAGGTAGCTTTTCTTCATTTGATTGTAGCCAATGAGCATGAGTGTTTAGAGAGCCAATCAGATGTCATCTTGTTTTGGCAATGAGTCAATCAGATCACAGTAGGATTCAGTTATTGATGTCATGTATTGAAGCTGAGAGGAGGACATTATGTGATCACTATCAAGTTGGTTGGGGTTTTTTTGTGTTGTTTCATTTAGTGAATGAATTACTTTAATGTTTCATTAAAGTAATGGTGCAAAGAGTTGACTGGTTGCCCAGAAAGTGATGTAAAATAGTATTATTAAGTGAACAAGGCTACAGTTATAAAGAAATTAGAAGAAAAAAATGGTGGAAACTTAACCAAAGGTGGCATTTCTACTGTACACTTTTCTCAAAAGGTTTCCACAATTTTGGCCACTACTTAGCATGTTTAATTTACTGTATAGCTAATGGCAAAAGCAATAGTTATTTCTATCAATAACTAGAAATGCTATGGCCTTTCTAGAAATTTCATTGATCTCACAAAAGCCCATCTATAATTGTTACACTAACAAGAAGTGCTGTGAGCTCAAGATCTAAATTTGATATAAGTCACAAAGACAACTTCAGTTCTGAGTAGACTCAGGGACAGTCTTACCAAGGAACATTACAGTATCTTCACAACATTACCACTGAAAGCAAGGTATTGATTCATTCCTATTTAAATGTGCTTCTTGCACATGGACAATACCATAAAAATATCTAGGTGTGATGAAGGAACATTTACAAGAATTTCATAATGGAAGTATAAAGTTTAGAATATCTTTTTGGATGCCTAAATTTTCAATTTGAGCTCTGTCATAGCTTTCAGTGAGAGTATACCTGAAGGAGGCAGCCCACAATAGGACAGGTCAAGGTATATTTGTGTCTTTCTCTGAATGTAATTGTCAAAAAAGTGAAGGCCACCAAAGACTTGCTACCAAATATTTGTTTTAGCTAGAATTTAAATCAGCAGGGTCTTAGCAGGAACAAAACCACATTCTGCCTAAAGAACAGCATTCATTGTTGATTGAAAGACACCAGATGGCTTTCAGAAATTTAGACTGAATTATTTCCAAGGCAGATTTACAGATTTGGGGGCTGCACGTTAAGAAATTTATAATCTTGTTTAAATATGCAGATACATATTAGTTGCCTTTGTGGCTTACAAATATAATAACCATAAGGGAGATATGTATTTTTATGACTGTATTGTGAGTTAATAGTTGTTGAGGTATATTTATTGAATCTAGATGGAACGTAAATAGCTATATTCTTGAAGTCCTTAACTAACTTGATTGACTATAATTAATTTTTCAGTTATGAAACTAGTCAGAAAGTTTTAATTAAGTTAGCTAATTTTAAAAGAGTAATTTAGTAAATTATCTAATTAAAACATCATATCTTTCTTTTATTGTAGTTAATTTCTAATTTTCTTCTAAGACAGAAATATCCTAGTGCCCCCACAGATTGACTTGGTAAAAGTTAGCTGCATTATCTATAAATAGAGATGGGTGAAAACTAGAGAATGACATGCAATTTTTTGCAAGGGCCAATATTATGTCATTATTATAAATGCTATATCAAACAATAAAAGGACAAGAATACGTCTGCTTTACTTCTTTTTTAGGATTCAGTATAAAAATATTTTTGTGTGATTTATCAGCTGAAGGAGGCATTCTTTAGTGAATGAAGTAGATGGCATCTGCCACAATGTTTCTTGGGGACTGAGATAAAAGGCACCTCCAAATAAACAGAGAGTTCCTTAGGAAACTGAACTACTTCTCAACTGGGTGATCTGGGGTTACACACTGATAAACACTTGAATAATCTGGAAGAAACCTACTTGTTCTGCAATTTAGTTGTTCTTCTGGATCATCCAATTGGCAAATTTATGATAGAAAGGTTTCATGTAGAACTTGCTAATTTGGCAACATAGGTTGATGGGATGATAATTAACATGATTATTCTTAATTGTAGATTGATAAGATAATTGAATGAGAGCCAGTTTGATGTAGTGATTAAGGCATCAGACTAGAATCTGGGAGACTAGAACTGAATTCTAATCCTGTCTTGGGCACAAAGCTAACTGGGTGAATTTCAGCCAGTCACTTTCTATCAACTTAGAAAGAAGGCAATGAAAAGCACTTCTGAAAAACTTTGATCCATGCAGTCTCCGAGAATCAGACACAATTGAATCAAAGAAAAAAAAAAGCAATGCCTTCTCCAGTAACACAATAAAAAGTATCAGGTGTACTATAAAGGCGTGCTTTGTACCTTTCTGAAAAAATGCCATTTTGAAATGAAGCAGTGTACATTCTTTTCTTATCCACTGGCATGACATCAACAAAGCCACCTTCATTGCGAATTACTCCAGCATGTACTGCTGTTCGGCAGATACTGGACATCTGAGGGAAATACAGAATAGAAGAATTTCCTTATTAGAAAGTAGTGTTGACTTACAAATTATTAACTGAATTTATACAGTATCCTGTTTTTCCTAATGTCCACTTGTTGATTCAGATTAAGCGATAGTAGGACTGCTTGGCTGGGAAGGTCGCAAATGGCGTTCATGAGACCTCAGAACGCTGCAACCATCGTAAATGCATCTCAATTGCCAAGCATCTGAATGTCAATCATGTGACATGGAGATCCTATGATAGTTGTAAGTGGGAGTACCCGTTGTAACTTTTTTCAGTACTGTTGTAACTCTGAGCAGTCACTAAAGGAATAGTTGTAAGTTGAAGACTCCCTGTATATGGATTCCACAAGTATAAAATTTGCTGAGAAGGAAAAGAATCTTTCCCAAGTTGCCCAATCTCAGCTAGCCAAAAGTTTGAGAACTGTCAGCATTTTGAATACAAATGTTCTCATCAATGAGAAGATGGCTTATTCACTGTGGTTGAAAGATTTTGAGGAAACTGAAAAATTATACAACATTTTAAAATTTTCATGCAATACCTTTGATATTCATACATCTTCCCCAAAATGTATAAATAAATACCTATATGTCTCTGGATATAAATATTGATGTTTAAAATGATGTATCTTTCCTTAAATTACAAAAAGATTTTTATATATGCCATACTGTTTCTTTCACTTTAGTGTGGTTTCCATTTTCTGGTGAGAGTGGGAGTAACTGTTTTTTATATTATTATTATTTTTCTTTTAGACCATATATTTTAAGCTTTTTAAATCATATTCCAGAGGAAAATAAGTTATCATACTTACATCAGAATAAATTATAGTTCCAATCACTCGGGCATAATGTGGATTTGCCTGCATACAGTTGTGAGGACAGCGGACCCTTTAAAAATTGAGGGGAAAGATAAAGATTAAGGATTCTATATGTATACTATAATAACATGAAGGCAAATGTTATCATTGTACTGAATGTAAACAATGAAATATTATAGAATAACAGAACCACGGGAGCCAGTTCTACTATCAAGTCCAATTATTAAGAACTATTCATATTAAAATACCCCCAACAGAAAGCTGTCCATTTTTTATACAAATGAAAAGGATCCTATCATCTCTCTGGCTAATCAGTTCTATTGACAAATATATAAACATTTAAAACAGAATGCATTGCTTGTTAAAGTGTTGTTCTGTCATATCAGTTCAGTAGAGCAGACCATGGGATGCTTGAAGATTTTTCAACAAATCTTGCTTTGCCACCAGTGTTTAGTACTGTATATGCACTGATGCACATAACTACAGTAGATCTTTGCAATTAATGGAAAAACCTGATTGTAAAATAGAGATTGGGTAGTTTAATGTCTTGTATTATACTCATAAAGTGTAGCAGTCTTTACATCTTAACAGTTTGACATTCAAAAAATGACAAAAGTTTTATGTCTCTGAAAAAAATCAATAATCACATAGAATGCTTAGCATTATTGTGTGATTAGTTACAAACATTTTTCATAGGATGGGAACAATAATGAAAAGATTTACCTTGGGCAGTGTGTGGCTGGCCTATAAAAAGGACATAATTGTTCTACCGTAGTTTCACAAGTGATAGCTTGTACTGAAATTAAACAAGAAAAAATACACCCAAATATTTGCTATAAAGAGATTTATCAATATGAATGTTGTATCATAAAAATAAATCCTCACCTGTTACTTTAGAGACAGTGAATGAATTAGCTGATTGGTATTTCCTACAGCAAAAACAGAATCTATTGTTATTAGCAGTAATACCATTATCTTACAATGCTCTACAATATTTCTGACAAGGAAATAAGAGAAACAAAAAATATAAAAGTGAGAAGAATTATTTAATAAAAAGGAGACATAGAGAATCAATGGAGATGATTTCAGACAAGCTTTCATGGTTCTTATCATGCAACACAGCAGTCATTAATGACAACTTCTGAAGATACATAATGTTAAATGTTTTATAATTATTTATAAATAATTCCCTAAATTTGTTTAAATTATATTGAAAATGTGAGAACTAATTTGTGTGGAGATATTTCATTTTTATTTACCCAACTGACTGGACTCCATTTCTATAGGACTTTATGAAGTAATTTCTTCTTCCTAGCCTGGTAACATCAACCCAGCCACCATCATTGTCTAGGATACCATAATGTATTGCCGCTCTACAGATACTTGATTGCTAAGAAGAAAATAAAAACCCAGAAACAGAAATTAAGTTCAACCAAATCATTATTTTTTATACATACTTTTAATAGAAATAATATTTTGTGTTTTATTAAATTTGGAACTATGGAAAGTTCACCATTAGTTCCATACTGAGAAAAGTGAGTTAACAAATTATGTAAAAATCAGTATATTAGTATGATTCTATGCATGGATTATTTTATATGTTTGCTGCCCATGTTTCCAATATATTGAGTAAAAGCTAATAAATATAAGAGAAATCTCAAATTCCTGCCAAAATTAACAACTTGATGCCATTTTACTGAGCAAACACTTTGTCAAGGATAACACATTAGTTAAATTTCTTAATAAATTATAAAGCAAAATGCTATGAATTACAATATCTGTACCATGTCATAATAGACACTTCCCACAACTTTGGCACTGCTGTCCAAACATCCAGAAGGACATTCATACCTAAAGAATTAAAAAAAAAAAACAAGTTGAGAAAAGTAGCAAATAAATTTGGGGTTTTTTTAAGAGAGAATACACCATAATATACCATAATTAATTGATAAGCATGAAAATGAAAAGATACCTTACCTATTACATGTTGTTCCTTTGCACTGGTCCCTTAACCGTAGTTCACAGGAAACAATTTGAGCTGAAGGGAAAAGCAGGTGGTGTTACTGCAATGTTTTAGGACAGTTTGGTAAATTAATTAACAACAACAAAAATCATGTTACAAATGAAATTTCCTTACACATCTGTTGTTTGCTTATGACTTCATTTCTTTCACTGACATCACGGGGAGATGCTTGTGGTTGCACTTGATTTTGTAACGTATTCCGAACATGTAGCTGATGTTGTTCAACTTCATTGGTTTCTATCTCTGGAGAGTAATACCTTTCTGAACCTTCTGGTAAAGCAATTGAAAGGAATAAGTGCTTTTTTTTTTACAATGGCTTTATTCAATAGTTATAATTAAGAATGGCATAAATATGACATATTTAATCTTTGCTAGACATGATAAGGCCAGGGAATAATCCTGTGCATATTTCTTGGAAAGAAACTCTACTGTATTCAGTGGAATTTACTCCTAGGAACTTACTTAAAGGATTACAGACTTAAGTGCTTCTTGATCCCACAGTGCCTAAATCCACTGAAATCAATGGGCTTTAATACTGGTTGGCTTATGATTGTTTTACTACCAGGTATTGCTAATTAGCTGAGATTATCTAGTCATTGCACTAGGTGAGTGATATACACAAAAAACAATATACAGAATTTAAAGTACAGTACTAGAAAACCAACAAAAAATTGTCAGTTCTTTTCTTAGTGTTCCATATAACAACACTCTACAGGCTGCATCATAATGACAAATATAGATATATAAGATTGTTTATAATATTTGAGTGGTTCAGAAGGGGGTTCCCTACCGAAATTCTAATGAATATGTATAGGTCAAAATTTCATATACCAAATATATTATCCTTAATTTGTGAAATGGACTTTGGCTACATTTCAGAAAGAAAATCCTAAGAGGTTTTTTAATGAATTTACATGCATTGTGGAGGTTCTGACAAGATGGAATTATAGAGATATGTTGCAAAATAGTTTACAACAGCATTTATGTTTAAATTACTAGATTCATGCCACATTGACAAAACAGGAATCTATTTAACTGAATGAAAGATTTGCATTTTGATTAACAGGTACTGTAATTTTTACTATTAGAAGAATTCATATGCTGATTGCTTAACTAATCTGTGTTGGTGATACAGGATCTTATAAATAAATACATGCTTGTGAAAACATATTTAATTGTATTTTTATGCATATGAAAAAAGAACCATTCTCCTCTTCATATGAAAAAAAAACCATTATAAAACCCTTATATAGCACATAAGTTTCATTATGAAATCAGAAAACAACTGCTTGTCTCCTAAAGCATCAGCAGAACTACATACTCATCAGAACATACATTAATTTTCTGAATACATACCTTTATAACAAAGATTTTCTCTACAGCCTCCTCCAAAACTTGGGGGACATTCAGAACATGGGCGACCATGTTTATATGGGGCATGGCCCCACCAATTGCCCCTAAGAATAAAAAACAAAATGATACAGTGAAATAAATGAAGTCCCTGATCCCCGTGAGAAACACTATTTCTGCTGATTTGTCAAGCCTCTGCTTCTGAGGCATAGAAGGACAGCCTAAGTGAATGATATAAACAATATCATCTCAGATTATATCCCATTTATCTTTTCTATATTCTTAAAAGTTGGAATTTCTTCATGCAACTAGCATGAATTGATATCAGTCGTTCTCAAGACAGAGCCTTGAGGAAAGCAAGCTCACTCATTCACTTATCCTTAGCCTGGCTTGGCAGGGGACTTCTGCCAGGGTACCTTCAACAATCGGTTTACAAGGGAAGAAAAAGTGGGATGATGAAAGATAAGAAAGTTTGCTGAGATGCAATTTGGAAAGACTTGTCCATTAAGATAAAAGCCGCATGCAAAAGGACACAAGGGAAGCATATGACTGAAAAGTTTATATGACAGTATAAACTACTGCCCATCATTTTTAGTTTAGGCTTTCATTCTGGCATCCCTTGAATGTGAATGCAAGCTGTTTCTGCAATTTAGTGCTTCCTCTGCTTCTCCTGGAGACTGCAATAGCTTTAAGTTTGAGGATTGGATATAAGTCTACTTGTTACCAACATTGTCAGTCTGAATGGTCACTGAATGAGGCAGTTGTTAACTGGCACAAGATATAATTCTATTGATACAATGGAGGCTTATGTGTGCTCGTACTGGTATAAAAAAATTGGATTGTTTTGACTATACTATTTGAAAACCAGCAGTATGTCACTGAATGTAAAGACCAAATTTATATGAACTCTGGCCAATCAATTCTCTTCTGTTATTATCTGCTAGCTTTGCAGATTACAGTGAAAATTCTGAATATTGTGCTTTGGTTTATACTGGTTTATATTGGCTAGCATTCTGAAAATTCAAAATATCTAGCATTACTCTGTGTTAAAAACTCTTTTAGAAAGACCAAAAGATACTTTGCAGAAAGCAGATTTCTTCTTCCCATCACCAATATTATTTCATATCTTTTACAATTTATATTTCAAGATAATTACATATTTTATGGCCAATTCTGGTGCAGTTCCAAGCAAAACATTGATTTCCTATCATGATTCTAGTCTAAAGCAAAACACAATCCTAAATAATTTTATTAAGAAGTGGTAGTGAGGAGTTAGATAGGCCTTTTATGTTAACATCTGTACCATCATACTTACTTGGGTGAATAATTGCACACTAAGTAAATTGCTTTTGGCCATATCTGTCCCCACACATTCATATTATGACACAGGTTGACTGCACAGCCTATTCTGTTACTTGTTGCCCATACCACCTGGAAGGAAAAAAAAGAAATAGTTTTAAAACTTTATCCAAATTTGAATTCTGATGAGCCATCATAGTGAACTGATACACCTTTGGCAAAAAGGAACATATTGCACCTGAAAACTGTTACCGAAATCTGTCCATAGTAACAAAATTACCAACATGAACTATGCACAACTGTGTTTTGCCAGCTAATGGCAGAAATTGTATTTTTGTGGTAAGATGAAAATTGGCTGGAGGCATGGATTTCATTGTGCTTATAGCCATTAATGTCACCTACATGGACTTCAAATAAGGATCACCTCTTAATCATTTTGAATTTATTTTTTTTCCTTTTACTGTTTGGTTTTTAAAAATTGAGAAGCTTACGTTGACCTTCCCAGGTAAACCAGATAGGAAACACAACTAGATGAGCTAAATCTTCTTTACTGTAAGGTTACATTAGCAGAATCGTATAAGTCTGAAAGTACAAATTTTCCGCCTATTACTTTTAACTGCTACATTTATTAGGGCAGTTTCTTCCTAAGTTTCTTTCTTTGACTATTAAATGATTACCGTCTTCTATCTCTCTTATCTGATTGTTTCCTAAGCAGTATCTGCTCTTCCTTTTCCTTAAGGTTATCCATGCATTCCCTTACACTTTCAGATTGGCAAGCATTATTGAAAATATTGGGTGAGTTTCCTTAAATCCTTTAAAAATATTTAACCACAAGTTTAAATATTTATAATAAAAGTTTTTGGAATATACAGAAAAAGTATGATTATTGTTGGCTTTAAAAAGCTTTAAATATGGATTAAGGGCTCAGATGGACTTGATATAAAAGTTTGAAACTAATTGAAAGAATCCTTTCTCATGGGAAAATAATTCTGTTTATATTTTGAAACCGATGAGTTTGAAGGTCACACTTTAGAGGGCACCTTACAAGAAATGTTTGATACACATGGGTATAGGAAGTCTTCCAGCATTTATGTCTATAATACAATCAGGTTATTATTGAATAAGAATAGGCATCACTGAATAAAACTGAAACTGATTTACAGGAGGATTTAAACATTATAGACTGCAACCAAGAAAAGGAAATAATGGATTCAGAAATGAAATTAAATGAAGCTTTAAAAATTTAAAAAAATACAAGTAATAAATTTGAAAAGCGATGTGGATAAATGTTTTGTATTCGATTTATAAATAGGATTTGCTGAAGTTGCAAAATTACAAAAGGGGCCTGACAAGGATGACAACAGTTGTGAGAGAATAGACAATGAGAGTATAACAAAGCAGATATTAGAACTTGATTTTTTTGGGGGGAATTTAAAGATCATTGGAAGAAAGAAGAAAGAATACAAAATAAATTTTATTTGATCATGGTTAAAATAATGAGTTTCTATTTCTGGAGATGCTAAATTATTTTCTGATTGAGACTGGGAATGATGGCTATTTCGGATAATGTTTAATTGCTTTTTGACATGAATTGGACTTTTACCATTTGAAGAGATGAAAGAGGAGAATCTGTTTAAATATAAATGGAGGTATAAATATAAAAAGGATTCAAATTGGATGTAAAAGATAAATGTTGTAATACCTATGTTCTTATTTCATAAAGAGAAAATAAGTTTAATATAAGGTTCTCCATTAAAATCTACTGACATAATCCAGCACCAAATATAAATGTGAGGATTGATCGTAAAGTTAATTTTTCGTCACTCTTGTAACTGTGAACAGTCACTAAATAAGGCAGTTGCTAAATGAGAACTTTTATTATTAAAATAGAAGGAATTATAAATTTGAAAAATAATTTTAATTAAAATACATATTTTAATTATATTAATTCCAGTTTAAATTATTATTACTTTTGGTAAATATGGAATTAATGCAATATTAAATTGTTAATCAGATTTAGGGATGAGAAATATGTATTGTGTGAATAACTTTAGAACCAAGCCAGTTTTCTTTAGAAAAATTGTTAAACGTGTATTTTTCTCCGAGCCCACAAATGAACATGCAAGCTTTATCCATGGGTTAATTAATTCATTTCAGAAAATAACCCAATCTGTAAGTTAATCCGTTCATTCATCAACCAAATTACTATAGATATCCTGATATATTCCAAGAAATTCATATCAAAATGTGTTCTTAAAAATATCTGCAATGGTAACATATAGAAATAAAGAATAGATAATACATTGCTGCAAGCTATTTTTAAAAAATGGGAAAACATTTTAAAACACAGATACAACTTCCATGTGACTTACATATTTTCCTATCATTTATCTCTTGATTTCTACCATTCCAACACAAGCTGATGAATTCAATCCTATTATTCATTTTTTTAAAAGTTTCCAACAATGGTTGGAAACTAAACAAAGAGAGAAGCAACCTGGAATTAAGGAGAAACTTCCTAACAGTGAGGACAATTAACCAGTGGAACAGCTTGCCTCCAGAAATCATGGGCGCTCCGTCACTGGAGGTTTTTTAAAAAAATTAGACAGTCACTTGTCTAAAATGGTATAGGTTCTCCTACTTGACCAGGAGGCTGGACTAGAAGACCCCCAAGGTCCCTTCCAGCTCTTCTATTCTCATTCACTCACCTGAGTATAATGAGTACATACAGGACCAGAACATCTATAGGGACAATAAGGATTGCATTCTTGAGGATATGGATAAGTAAAGTCTCTCACTTCATCATACCATGATTGGACATGAAATGTTAGAGGTCTATACCTATAATGAATAAACAAAAAAATTGCCAAATCATTCAAGTATCTATTATCAAAAGAAAAAAAATGTTTTTTTCACTTTTAAAGAAAGAGTAGCATAATGTATTTTTTTTACCTTCCCCAATGTGCTCCCAAATTCTGACCAATGGATGGAAGAAGACTTGCAGGTCCATGTTCCCAAAGACACGTCTCAGCCCAGGACTTAGCAGATCTTTCCAACTCTGGGTCCCATGTCTACATTTTAAGGTTTAAGAGAAAAGATAAACATGAAGTGATCTTAATATATGTTAACATCATCTCTAAAATACTTTTTAATTTAAGAAAAATCTGTATTAAAATATATTGTGTTATAAGTATAATATTACAGAAAAGTATCCATCAAGTCTAACTTGTTTCTTCCAAAAAAAGCTTTCTACCAATGTATCTATGCAATCCACACTATACATCATATAACCCAAATGCTGCATCATGGTTATCCTAAACAATATTTTAATAGAAAGTAAGAAAATATTTCCAGCATTAATATTTGACTTAGGATCAGATATCATTTATATGTCACATATAAAAAAGGGTAGGACTTATGTCACAGTTCCACAATGCTCTTCCCTCATGGACATTGTTGCCTTTCAGACAATACTAATGGAAAAATTTTGTGTTTCGTGTGTTGCAACAGAAAGGCAAAAACAGAAAGCCTAATCACAAGCTGTTGTGTATACCCCAATTAGGACTGAGTAGATGTGCTCAAATTTTTTTTGCAAGTTTGTTTGAAATGCTGTTGGTATTGAATTAAGAGACCAAATCATGATCCTCCTAAGTTGCAAGATAATAGATATAGATGATCCATGAAGATTTCCTTCTAGCAAATAGGCCTACTGTATTTCAGCTGTCCAACTCTGAACTATCAACAGAAGGCAAAAAAACCATATTTTTGGTTCCATCTGGATCTTTGCTGCCAAGCTATGGCAGGCTAGCCAATGGGTGAGTGGTATATGATAATGATGTCCAAAGACAAATGAATGAACCTTCTATCCCAATGATTTGGTTCACTGAATATTACCTGGCCTGAAACTAAGCTGATTCATCCATGGTCAGTATAAGAGACGTGAAGTTTAATATCCAGTAAAAGATTGTGAGGAGACTGAGAAAATAATGGAAGCATTCTGACTCTTGGTTATATCTTTCTCTTTGTTTCTTTTCCTGCCTACCTATAACTTCTCACAAATTTTCTCTGAGTCGTGACAGTAGGCAGTTTCTAGAACAATGCTTCTTTAAAATTGGTGCTGTTTTTAAACTATTAGGTTTCATAACAAACTCACTCTCTTATAAAAATCAGAATTCACAATCATGACTCAGAAGATATTTACCCACACAGAATCTACAGAACTTTGAAGCTGATTTTAGGAGCAGCTTCATTTAAGCAACCTCAAACCAATTATTTTTCTATTTGAGGAAAACATTCTATAACACTGATTTAGTTTTATTTCATTAAGAAAGATCTGCTAATGCCAGCTCCGAGATGAAGGGATGGTTCAGCACAATGACTAATAAACAAGGCTGTGAACTTATTTATAATTTTTTTTCCAGACATTTGCCTTTCAAATAACTATGTAAATCAGACAGTTTTTCATCTATTACATGGAATGACAGGACTGATCTCTGTCACCAGGTTTGCACTACTGAGTTGTTTTATAATGCTAAAATGTGATCATTTGAAATATGCTAAATAAATGTAGGTAAGAGTACTAAAATCATAAAGCAAAGGCAAGAAGGCAGAGAAGAGCAACAAAGAAGAATAGGGGACTGCGGCTAAAACATACTGAAGAACAGTTGCAGGGGTTGGGTATGTCTAATTTAATGAAAAGAAGGACTAAGGGTGACATGATAGCAGTGTTCCAATATCTAAGGGACTGCCACGAAGAAGAGGGCGGGTCAACCTATTCTCCAAAGGCAGAATAAGAGCCAATGGATGGTAATCAAGGAGAGAACAAATCTAGAACTAAGGAGAAATTTCCTGACAGTTAGAACAAAAAATCAGTGGAACGATTTGCCTCCAGAAGTTGCAGGATCTCCAACAATGGAGGTTTTTAAGAAGAGATTGGACAACCATTTTTCTGAAATGTATAGCTTGAGCAGGGGTTGGACTAGAAGACATCCAAGATCTTCCAGCTCTGCTATTCTGTTATTCTAGAAAAAAAACACATTGTTTAAATATAAGCATAATAACATACAAGTTTTTATATGTGAATTCATGACTCTCCTGGTATTTTTTTTTAAAAAAGATAAAACAATAAGAAGAAAGTTGGGTAAGATGCTAAAATCAAAATCCTACAGTTTTTGGTGTTTGGGAAGAATAGAGGAAGAAAAAAGGAAGTACTGAAGATCCTGGCTGAAAGGAGACCCTTAGAGTTTTATAAATAGTAAACGCATAGCAAAAACACAGAGAGAAAAAGCTACATTTTATTTGTATTATTTATTTATAAAATTTGATTGTTTTATTTCCAAGAATGTGTTAGAGGTTTACTGATAGCATAAGTCTCAGGATAGCCGTGTTAACTGAGATTGGTGGCTGTCTTGTAATATAGTCAAATATGGCTACGTTCTAGTAAATGGATAAAATGTATATCAAAACTCTTTTACTCAGCTAAAAAAAAATCTGATGTAAAGAGGGAAATCCTTATTCAAATAGATTCTCTAGTATCTATGTAGAAAAACCTTTAAAATGCTACCATTCTAAATACTAAAAGTTAAAACAATAACACATGATTCTAAAATACCAAGTTATGTATAGTTTATCGAAGTTCACAATTTTCACTCTGAAGTGGGACATACTTAAGAAATCTTTTTAAGCACTATTACAAAATAGAGTAAGGGCATCTGTGGAGAGGTCAAGAGAAGGCAAATGACACAAGTGTGTTATAGTATGATACAAATCCCATCCCTTTCATGCTTATCTCACATAAAGATGTAAAGGATGAAGCTTACACTATCATATCATGACACACATTTTGTCATTTTGATGAATTCTCAGTCTCTACTGAGTGTTCCTGTGAATAAATACACATGATATTGCATATGTCATAATTTGCACAGTTATTTATATAGCAGTAATAAGATGATGTCCATACAGAGTAGTTTTGTAAAATGTGAGTGCAGTAACTTTTAATCTATATGTAAGATATTTCTGACAAAGAAGTCTTTGGAATATAGAACAGAAACAGAACACTTTCAGAGGTAGATGTAAAATGTGTAAACTATAATAAAAAAAGGTAAGATTCATACTTAGTATAGTAAGGCACACAGTTGGCACCAACAGAAGTAAACATTTACTGTGGCATGATATAAGGCCTCAATGTTGCATTCATTCTATATATAAGAAATAGAGTGGTAAAGTAAATATCAGAGTACAGTACAGTACAGTATGGCTATTTACCCTTTAATAACACACTATATTCTTTATTGTTTGTTAAAATATAAAGAAAGCTAAAATACCACAGTACTAATTTTAATTATGCATTTATCTAAAGTACAGACTTGAGGAATATAATTTCCTATATTTGAAACATAGGCTTAAATTGGATGCATACCAGCTAAGGAGATGTAAAAACCTACCAATGGATTTATTTATACTATGGAAATGTATAATTGATACAGTATTACATTCACTATATTAAAATGTTTCTCATCAAAAAGAGAAATTATATTGCTGTTATGCAAGTCATGTCAATAAACTTTTAAAAAGTTTAGAAAAATATTAATCTGCTTATCAATCATTAAATATACTAGGACCTCAACTACGGTATTTGGAAAACAGTTTTAAGAAAAGATTGCTTTTTTAAAAAAAGTACAAATATGTATATTTTTTAAATTTGTATAAATTAAATACAACCTGAAAAAAATCTCTGTTGCACTGTAAGACTATATAATATATCCAAATCTGTATATTTATGGCACATAAATAGTTGTCAACTAGCGATGATAATCGAGCCAGGAATTACGATCACAAGTCATTGCAGCCGTAAGTCATGGCAGCACACGACCAGACCTGATGTTTTGATATTTTTTATACCTATTGTTATATGCCATAGTCATTAAGTGAATCAATTTTCCTAATGGGTATTTTTTGTTGGAAACCAGAATTAAGTGCTGGAAACTGACAGAACAATTAATCAGTGGAACAACCTGCCTCCAGAAGTTTTAAATGCTCCAACACTGGAAGTTTTTAAGAAGAGACTGGATAGCCATTTGTCTGAAATGGTATAGAATTTTCTGCCTGAGCAGGGGGTTGTACTAGATGACCTCCAAGGTCCCTCCAACTTTATTACTATTGCTAACTGATGAAGAATTATCTCTATCTTGTGGAACTATTGTGATTATGTAATTTTATCCTTCTAATAATATAACTAACAACAGAAGCATATTATGCCCCCAATTCCCTTTCTTACGTTGTGTTCCTTTTGCTCTACTGTTATTTATGTCCCCTGCTTTCCTGAATTTCCCTATCTGATCTCCTATTTCTTATATCATTTTTACTGGATTCCTCATTTCTCTCCACCCACTCCCCTTTGCTCTACACTCCAGCTACAATATACAGTGTGTGATGTCCTGGTATTCTCATATTCAAATAAGACCACAATCCTTTCTATGCTTCCCTTGGATTGATGATGACTCCATAAGTAATCCTAAGCAACTATGGGTTGTTTTTAATTTCTTTTTTTTTCAGTTGCTTGACACCTCCTTTTTTGGGGTTTCTTTTGCCTCTTCTCTGCTGTCTCTTACAATGTTACATTTATTTGTTTAAAAAACTTGTCCCTTACCTATGATGTTTCCCTCCTTTTCTTTTCTTTTTTTCAATTCATCTGAGATACAGATGTCAGTAGGTTTTCCAAAAAGTAAAAATACGGCCAGCAAAATGCTACTGAACACAGATTAAAACCTAATGGTCAAAAATCAGTGCCAATTACCCTCTCACCAATCAATTTCACTGTTCTTCTTTGACTAGTACTTTCTCTCAATCTAATGTCTCATCTTTTACCTATCTCCTTTGCTGTGTATAAATAATTAGAATGAATTTCTTATTAAGAAATTAAAAAACAGTCATGGATGGGGAATAGTATAACTTGTTGCTGTTATAATTCAGGTGGGAGCAGGGGTAAATGAATTTACTACTGATAAATGACCCCTACTTATATTTTTAAATTATCATGTCACTTTGGAGAACAAATGGTCCCTACTCACTGCCATTAACAGAATAACAAAGTTAGGAGGGACCTTGGAGGCCTTCTAGTCCAACCCTGTTCAGGCAACAAACCCTATATACCATTTCAGACAAATGATTGTCCAATCTCTTCTTAAAAACTTCCAGTGTTGGAGCACCCATAACTTCTGGAGGCAAGTCACTCCACAGATCCATTATTTTGTGGAAACTACATGTTTTCTTAAAATGAGCACTTAAGAAATTATTTGGCCTACCCATCCCCAAAAGATAGATGGCCATCACAGATTTCTTTTTCTTCTTTTTAAAGTTTGCACTACTTTTATGATAAAGGCATTGCTTTTCTGTAAAAAAGAAACAAGGACGAGACTGATGTTAAGGCCTGCATGATCATTTTTGGCTACAAATAGCAATTTCATGACAACTAAAACAGGATCATTGGCTGGTGAATTTGCACCATTTTCTGATAAAAAGTAAAGAAGGTATAGTAAATGTAAATGTGATTTGCTGACATCATGCCTATCTTCAGTAAAGCAGTTACAGAATACAAAAAGCATCCTCTTACTTCATATAATAGCAGTTGTGCAGTATGTTTTGCTTTTATCAAAAGTCTGACCACATAGCTTTTTGAACAAATAATAGATTACCTGGTTCTAAAAAAGAAAGCAGCTGCACTGGTGAACAGAAGCGCCTACAGTATTCATTTGTAGTGCATGTGCCTAATCCTAACTCTTGGGAAGTTACCAAAATGCTACAGTTAATACTACATACTGATTGTGGTAAATTCCTGCCCCAAATGGATTAAAATAAGCTTAGCAAACTAAAAAAAATATATCCACTGTTACAAATTATGGCATTCTAGTATATATTGACTATTCTGGATTGCCCAGTACTATTGCTTCTGATAAAGGGTTTTTGTTTATTTTAATTGAGTTTAAGGACTTTCTGAACAAAAACCTTACCCTGGATATTATTACACAAATCCTCAACTTACGAACACAATTGGGCCTAGACCAGGGGTAGGCAACCCAAAACACTTAAAGAGCCACTTGGACCCGTTTCCCACCAAAAACAAAACACTGGGAGCCGCAAAACCATTTTGATATCTAAAATGAAGATAACACTGCATATATCCTTTTTTACCTTTATTATATTGTGTGTTTTGTGTGTGTGTGTTTGTGTGTGTGTGTGTTGTGTATGTGGTGTGTTTTATAATAATATCTATGTAATATGTATATGTATGTATGTGATGTATATATATATATATATAATATCTTATGTAGGTGTCTTTGGTTGTTCGGTTTTTCTTCCCTCCCTCTTCCCACCCATTCCCTCTTCCCTCTTCCCCTACCTCTCCCCCCTCCCGCGTAAATTGGAAGTGTCTTGGCGACGTTTCGACGAAGTCCCATTCGTCATCTTCAGGCTGGTGTTTTCAGCTTCGTGCTTCGAGCAGCAATGTGTGGTCTTAGCTGGTTCTTCCTTTTAACTGCCAGTGGGGGTATGAACTGATTGGGTGGGAGCTTAGCTGTGTTCTGATTGGAGTGGGAGGTATGTTTTTGATTGTTAGGGGGCGCTGGCTGTGCTTCTGATTGGCTGGTGGGTGTTGGCTGTGCTATGTTGCTGGTGCCCATACAAGGCACCACAGACAGAATCATAGATCCTCCATAATACAACCTCAGAACAGCATTCCGCAACAAACAGAAAATATCCACCATCCTTAGAAACCCCAAGATAAAATTGATTAGAAATCAAGAACCCAAGCTCTAGAAAAATCGGATCACAAACCCAAACTCTGGCTCAGATATGTAGACGACACCTTCATAATCTGGCCACATGGGAAATAAAAACTGGACAACTTCCTCACACACCTCAACAGCCTACACCCCAAAATACAGTTCACCATGGAAACAGAAGCTAACAACCACTTCCCTTCCTGGATGTCTTAGTCTACAAGAAATCCAATGGCTCCCTAGGACACACCATCTACCAGAAGAAAACACACACAAACCGCTATCTGCACGCTCTCTCACACCACCACCCAGCACAGATCAACTCTGTAGCCAAGACACTCCTCTCCAGAACCAAACGCTTAGCTGACGAACACCCTACAACCGAACCTAACACACATATCACCAATGTACTAACAATCCAATGTGATTCCAAAGAAAAAATAAAAATACACCACACCATCCATCCAAACAAGAAACCCCACTAAAATCCCAAGACGAAGAACAAGAAACGGCAAGCCTCCCTCCCATACATAAAAGGCAACCACAGACACGAATCATTAATCCTCCATAAACACAACATCAAAACAGCATTCTGCACAAACAGAAAAATATCCACCATCCTTAGAAACCCCCAAGATAAAATTGAATTAGAACATCAAGGAGTATACGAAATCCCATGCACCACTTGTCCCACCACATACATCGGACAAACCAACAGAAGAATAAGTGCACGCATTGAAGAACATAAGAACTCAGTCAAAAAAGAGGAACCAACATCTTCCCTGGTCCCACACCTTAAAGCCACAGGACATGATAATGACTTTTAAAAATACCAGAACCATTCCAAAAGTGAACATTTTAATAACAATAATCAGAGAAGAAATAGAGAATAGAAAAACGCCACGCATGAACAAGCGAGATGATACCTCCCGCCTACCAGCCATTTGGAAACCCGCCCTTATTGACAAACGACTCCCTAATACAAAAATGATACCAGACCCACACTCACAAAAACCACACAGGATGTCACCACCACACATCCACGCAAAAAGCAAACCCAAAGCCACACCGATGATGAGGCACGACCACAAACCAGAAGCCAGACCAGAGCTGCATCATTAGCCACTTTAAAGCCCTCCAATCCATACATGAAGAAAACTGACACCCTCCATGAAAATGAGGCACGACCACAAACACGAAGCCAAAAAATAGCACGGCAGCCTCAACATCTAAACCCCTTCTGCAACTCAGACTAACCTGAGCACAACCAAACAGAACACTCCCCCAGCCAATCAGAGCACAGCCAACCCCCCAGCCAATCAGAGCACAGTCAACCCCCCAGCCAATCCGAGCACAGCCACGCCCCTAACCAATCAGAACACACCTCCACCCAATCAGAACACAGCCAAGCTCCCACCCAATCAGTTCATACCCCCACTGGCAGTTAAAAGGAAGAAACAGCTAAGACCACACATTGCTCCTCGAAGCACGAAGCTGAAAACACCATCCTGAAGATGACGAATGGGACTTCGTCGAAACGTCGCCAAGACACTTCCAATTTTACGCGGGAGAAAACCTGAATAACCAAAGACCTACATACAAACACCTGTGAAAACCTCAGAAAACAAATATCGAACCTCTACGGGGAGGACATCCACCATTTGACCAGGACCTATGAAAAACTTGAAGTCCAAAGACTTCCATTTTATGCACCTCCCATTCCTACTCAACTGCCGAGATCAAAATCTAATCCCCACATGTTTCCAACTGAAATTCCACTCCACTCTGCAAGCCACTAACGGATCCTGAAAAGAACAAAATTGGCCCTAATCGAAATGAACTTCACACAAAAATTCCTCCTAACGAATTAACAAAGATCTCCTCACACTCCACCTCAAACGCAGCAACAGATAACACCCCGCACTTTGGGACAAATCCAAACAACTTGCCATCTGGAGAGCCGAAACACAGACCACCTTCAAGACAGATACACACACCAACAAACTCCGAAGACTACAAGAACGCCAGAAACAAACCCCTCCCCCCTCACAGCCACACATGAAGCAAACAGTGCATAACATCTCAGATAGGATCCTCACCAAAGCCGAAACCAATGTCCTTTCCAAATGATTCAACTTTGCAGTCACTCCCAAACACATCCCCACTGAAACCATTATATGTGGAGTTGAAACCAGCCTGACCAAAATCAACCCCGACGATGCTAACAGAATCAGACTCGAAATCACCAACATCCTCTGTACCAGCAAGCCACCGAAAAGCAACTTACCCAAAGAGGAACAGACAGCACTACGTAACCTGAAAGAAGACACCAGCATAATAATCCTACCAGCAGACAAGGGCAACGCCACGGTGGTTATGAACACATCTGACTACCAAACCAAATTAACCAACCTACTCCAAGACTCCACATACAAACCCCTAAATACAGATCCCACCACCTACCTGGAAAAAACCACCAGATCCAAAATAAAAGCCTCCCCCATTATCGAAGAGATCCAGCAAAGAATCATTCCCAGAGAGAAATCATCCAGATGCCCCAAACTCTATGGTCTCCCCAAGATACACAAGGAAGGAACCCCACTCAGACCTATAGTCAGCTCCATAGGCTCACCTCTACAAAACCTAGCCAAATTTCTCGCCAAACACCTACAGCCCTATGCAGAATCCATCACCTCACACGTAAAAAACTCATTCCACTTTATAGAGATCATAAAGAAACAAAACTTACAGCCCAGCGACCTACTCGTGAGCTTTGATGTCATATCCCTCTTCACCCAAGTGCCTATCAAAGAAGCCTTGAAAGCTATCCAAAACAAATATAACCCCCCCAAACACATCTTAGATCTGACCAACCACTGCCTATCCAACACATACTTCATCTATAATGGACAAAAATACAAACAAACAGAAGGAGCACCCATGGGATCACCCCTCTCCCCTGTCATTGCCAACCTCTACATGGAACACTTTGAAACCCAAGCTCTAGAAAAATCGGATCACAAACCCAAACTCTGGCTCAGATATGTAGACGACACCTTCATAATCTGGCCACATGGGAAAGAAAACCTGGACAACTTCCTCACACACCTCAACAGCCTACACCCCAAAATACAGTTCACCATGGAAACAGAAGCTAACAACCAACTTCCCTTCCTGGATGTCTTAGTCTACAAGAAATCCAATGGCTCCCTAGGACACACCATCTACCAGAAGAAACCACACACAAACCGCTATCTGCACGCTCTCTCACACCACCACCCAGCACAGATCAACTCTGTAGCCAAGACACTCATCTCCAAAACAAAACGCTTAGCTGACGAACAACACCTAAAAACCGAACTACACACTCTCACCAATGTACTAACATCCAATGGATTCCATAGAAATAAGATTACAAACCTAATCCAAAAAGAAACCCCCACTAAAATCCAAGACAAAGAACAAGAAACCGGCAAAGCCCTCCTCCCATACATAAAAGGCACCACAGACAGAATCAGTAAGATCCTCCATAAACACAACATCAAAACAGCATTCTGCACAAACATAAAAATATCCACCATCCTTAGAAACCCCAAATATAAAATTGAATTAGAAAATCAAGGAGTATACGAAATCCCATGCACCACTTGTCCCACCACATACATCAGACAAACCAACAGAAGAATAAGTGCACGCATTGAAGAAAATAAGAACTCAGTCAAAAAAGAGGAACCAACATCTTCCCTGGTCCAACACCTTAAAGCCACAGGACATGAAATTGACTTTAAACATACCAGAACCATTGCCAAAAGTGAACATTTTAATAACAGAATAATCAGAGAAGCCATCGAGATAGAAAAACGCCCACACAGCATGAACAAGCGAGATGATACCTCCCGCCTACCAGCCATTTGGAAACCCACCCTTATTGACAAACGACTCCCTAACACAAAAAATGATACCATACCCACACTCACAAAAACCACACAGGATGTCACCACCACACATCCACGCAAAAAGCAAACCCAAAGCCACACCGATGATGAGGCACGACCACAAACCAGAAGCCAGACCAGAGCTTCATCATTAGCCACTTTAAAGCCCTCCAATCCATACACGAAGCAAACTGACACCCTCCATGAAAATGAGGCACGACCACAAACGCGAAGCCAAAAAATAGCAAGGCACCCCAAAATCTTAAACCCCTCTGCAACTCAGACTAACCTGAGCACAACCAAACATAACACTCCCCCAGCCAATCAGAGCACAGCCAACCCCCCAGCCAATCAGAGCACAGCCAACCCCCCAGCCAATCAGAGCACAGCCAAGCCCCTAACCAATCAGAACACACCTCCACCCAATCAGAACACAGCCAAGCTCCCACCCAATCAGTTCATACCCCACTGGCAGTTAAAAGGAAGAAACAGCTAAGACCACACATTGCTGCTCGAAGCACGAAGCTGAAAACACCAGCCTGAAGATGACGAATGGGACTTCGTCGAAACGTCGCCAAGACACTTCCAATTTTACGTGGGAGAAAACCCGAACAACCAAAGACCTACACACAAACACCCGTGAAAACCTCAGAAAACAAATATTGAACCTCTACGGGGAGGAAATCCACCATCTGACCAGGACCTATGAAAAACTTGAAGTCCAAAGAGCTTCCATTTTATGCGACCTCACATTCCTACGCAACTGCCGAGATCAAAATCTAATCCCCACATGTTTCCAACTGAAATTCCACTCCAACTCTGCAGCCACCAAACGGATCCTGAAAAGAACAGAATTGGCCCTAATCAGAAATGAACTTCACACAAAAAGATTCCTCCTAGACCGAATTAACAAAGATCTCCTCACACTCCACCTCAAACTCAGCAACAAGATCCACCCCGCACTTTGGGACAAATCCAAACAACTCGCCGTCTGGAGAGCCGAAACACAGACCACCCTCAAGACAGATACACACACCAACAAACTCCGAAGACTACAAGAACGCCAGAAACAAACCCCTCCTCCCTCACAGCCACACATGAAACAAACAGTGCATAACATCTCAGATAGGATCCTCACCAAAGCCGAAACCAATGTCCTTTCCAAAGGATTCAACTTTGCAGTCACTCCCAAACACATCCCCACTGAAACCATTATATGTGGAGTTGAAACCAGCCTGACCAAAATCAACCCCGACGATGCTAACAGAATCAGACTCGAAATCACCAACATCCTCTGTACCAGCAAGCCACCCAAAAGCAACTTACCCAAAGAGGAACAGACAGCACTACGTAACCTGAAAGAAGACACCAGCATAATAATCCTACCAGCAGACAAGGGCAACGCCACGGTGGTTATGAACACATCTGACTACCAAACCAAATTAACCAACCTACTCCAAGACTCCACATACAAACCCCTAAATACAGATCCCACCACCTACCTGGAAAAAACCACCAGATCCAAAATAAAAGCCTCCCCCATTAGCGAAGAGATCCAGCAAAGAATCATTCCCAGAGAGAAATCATCCAGATGCCCCAAACTCTATGGTCTCCCCAAGATACACAAGGAAGGAACCCCACTCAGACCTATAGTCAGCT